>NW_007400941.1:0-4837 GCF_000475195.1 Diaphorina citri | reverse complement strand
TAGAAGAAAATAGAACTACTAGGAACACTTAATAAACTTAGGCAGGACACGCAGCGGTACAATACAGCAGATGAGATACTTTTACCTATTGCTCCGAAACATGTAATTATCCTTGTGTTCAAATAATTGTGTTTATGTAAATGGTTAAAAATGTTCAGGGATTGGGATCGACGGCAATGGTTTCTGGCCTTGGGCTTACCGGGCTGAACAAATGGAAAAAGGACTCGGACGGTTTCCGTCACAACGGTCTAGAGTCTTTGTAGCTCAATTTTTGTCTGGAATAGGTGGCAAGCCAGTTAATTGGGAATACCATAAACTTGTATCAAGTCTCATTGTATTATAATTGGGAGACTATAAGAACTACAACAAGTTCATTGTGATAATCATCTAAAGACACTTGACAACTATCTGGGAGTGAGTCGGAGAAAACGGAGAAAAATAGAGAGGGCGACTCAGTTTATAATAATAGCTAATAATAAAAAAATGATCTATGTCTTCTGTCTCAGCCAATCAAGTTTCTAGCCACGCACAGCTATCACAATTCGGTTCCTAACCCACTAAACTCCATCGATATGGCAACACAAAGTAGTTATGACGTATTGAAATATAAAATTAATTGGGATGAATGACCAATGAAGTCTACAAATGCATTGGTCGTCTAGATCTTGGAAGAACGACCTATCCATGAAAGTCTTCTTCATAGCCACTATAAGTTCTAGCGCGCCTCTATAACACGTTCGTCCGTACTCCTGTTAAAGCTCACTGAATGGGGCCAACACAAAGGTAGTCATGACTTATGAAATATATAATTATGGGAGTGCCATAAATTGTATGACGTTTACACGTCTACTAAAATTGGGTCTGACTATCCACTAGCAGGTATCTTCTCACCTCTTACGTAGTCAGCAGAAGATGAAATTAGACAACTAGTCAACTATCTCAGTTAGTTGTGACACGAAAAAGTTTACCTTTTTTGACTATTGGTTAACCACGATACAATAAAGAGAGAATTCGGGCATGAACACACTGTAGTAAGAGTTTCAGAAGTTGTCTTGACATAAATGACAAAACCTCGAGATTAAGGTTGTATGGCACGCCAACAACCGCTACAGAGACACTGTCTCAGGACTCAGCTATTTATCTTCTCTGTACGCACCACCTTGAGTTTATCTTTCTCTACCTTATCTTATAATGGCACCGCAAGGTGAAACTCCGCGCGCTATAGGGTGCCAAAACAGTTCAAGGTTTGTTGATCACCTGCCCCCCCCCCGCCCACCCATCACTACGAAGGGGGTATCTTAAAAGCTCTTCCAGACCCGGATGGCTTCATGTTCATTTTTTAATTTCGACGCTTCTCCCCCCTTAAATCAATCGGGAGAGTTAGTCGGAATTAATCCACTAACGCAAACCCCACTGTAAAGCCAAAACCGTTGTTTAAATGCCTCTTCCCGTAAGTCCGACGACGTTAAATTCTCTTCTTTTCTTGACTTTTTTGTGAAATCTAAGACCTTTTAATTGATTTTTCCTTCATTTTTTTTTGTGTATTTACAAGAGGACTTAAGCGACCAAAGATTTTTAGGGCGCGCTCCTTTTCCCCTCTCTATCCTCCTATGCCACCTTTTCTCCTTCTTCCCTACCTCTACTCTTTTTGTATACTACTGCTTCATCCTCTCTCTTTCTTTTCCTTGTCTCTCCCTACCTCTGTCCTTCCTTCGCCCGACCTTTCCTCCCCCCCGTCTCCATCTTAGACGATTTTTTTAACTTTCAGTCTTATAAATTTAATGAGTTCGATTGGTTCTAAACATATGTGTATGTCGGAAGAGAGAGAGAGAGAGAAGAGAGAGAGAAGAGAGAGGGTGATAAGGTAGTAGGTGAGAGAGAGAAGAAGGTAGTAAGAAGGAAGCTCTAGCTCTAACTACATGTTATTACTATGGCGCGCGTGCCGTGGTGGGACCCAAAAAAATACACATGTTGGAGACCCTGAACCTGAACTCAAGCAGAACATCAGAAGAAAATTCAATCAATCACATGATTCAATCAATCAACCTGAAAACTAAAAAGAAGCAGACATGAATGTACCACTACCAAAGTTCGAATTTGAGAGTTATACCAGAAAAGAATTCAATGAAATAAAAAGAAAATTCTCAAACTACATGATAGCCAATGAGGTAATACAGAAACCAAGGGAAGTACAAGTCGCCCATCTGAGATTGTGTGTGGATGAAAAGATAAATGATGTCATAGACAACCTGAACCTCAATGGAAAAACTGTGGACGAACTATTTGCTGGACTAGAAGAAGAACTAATTCCCAAGGATGGAGTTTGCTTTCAACAATTGGAGTTTCACAGGAGATCACAGAAACCGGGTGAGTCATTTCAATCTTTCTATCTAGATTTACAAAATATAGCAAAATATTGTGATTTTGGTACTCAGTTAGACAATAATCTAAAAATGCGCATCATGTTTGGCATAAATGACGACAGTCTGAAAGAAAGGCTGTATAGAAATCCTGAGTTGCCATTAAAAGATATTGTTCGACACTGCAAAGCAGCTGAGGAGGCCAAAAGTAAATTAAAAACCCAAAATTTGGAAAATGACAAACCACCCGTTACTCCTACCCAGGAGGTTATGGGGGTTAAAAATACAAAGTATACTCCCCGTAATAACTCCTTCCCCAGGTATGCTGACTCCAACCAGACAAGACCATCAACCAATCAACAACAATTGTCAAGAAGAAATGCTTTCCAGCCTTTTCCGTCTACACAGTCATCTACGAGATGTAAAAGATGCTTACGCTCACATGGTCGTCATTGCCCAGCCTACGGTAAACTTTGCAAAATATGTCATAGAACAAATCACTTCGCAAGTGCATGCAGATATGCCACCTATAATAAAAACAA
This sequence comes from Diaphorina citri, assembly GCF_000475195.1. Taxonomy (NCBI): domain Eukaryota; kingdom Metazoa; phylum Arthropoda; class Insecta; order Hemiptera; family Psyllidae; genus Diaphorina; species Diaphorina citri. The sequence continues at coordinate 1,935 of NW_007400941.1, read as the reverse complement.
GGTACGTTCAGTTCTATCTGAAAGGACTCAGTGGCAACCTTCAGAAGAGTCTATCACTGAAGAATTATTTTCAGTGGGACAGATTCATGAGGTGAGTTCATCCTACTCTAACAGTAGTCCATCTCAATCACAGTGGTTCCAGAAATTCACACTACAGAACAAAGAGATCCAATTCAAACTGGACACTGGGGCTGACCTCAATGTTATTCCAATAGCTGAGTTACACAAGTTTGGTCTGGCTCATAAAATAAAACCTTGTACTACTAAAGCCGAGACTTATGGAGGCTATCCATTGACTTTTTTAGGTATAGTAAAACTTAAACTGATAACTGACAAAATGCGTATTATAGATTTCCATGTTGTACAATCAGGCAAAGGCAATATACCTATACTGGGTGCAAGGGCTTGTGAGGAATTACAGTTAGTTAAAAGACTACGTATTGATAATCTTGAAACAAGTGGTGATGATAGGAAACAATTCATTGAAAAGTTTCATTCAGTATTTGAAGGTACAGGAAAATTTCCTGATGAGTATGAAATCAAAATCAAAGAAAAAGTTGAACCAGTTATTAGACCTCCTCGTAGAGTGCCTTACAGTTTGAGAGATAGGTTAGAAGAAAAATTAGAAAACTTGGTAAAAAGTGATATCATTGAAAAGGTAGATAATCCAACAAGTTATTGTTCACACCTTGTTGTTGTAGAAAAACCTTCTAAAGAACTAAGGGTTTGTTTAGATCCTATTGACTTGAACTCAAATATTGAAAGAGAATATTACTTGATTCCAACATTAGAACAAATTAAATACAAACTAGCAGGCAAACAAATATTTTCTGTTATTGATTTAAAAGATGGTTTTCACCAGATCCCTTTGAGTAAAAAGTCTTCAGAGCTTTGTACATTCAGTACTCCTTTTGGTTATTTTAAGTATTTGAGATTACCATTTGGTTTAGTTTCCTCACCTGAAGTTTTTATGAAAATTAATACCAAGTACTTTGGAGACATAGAAGATGTAATGATCTATTTTGATGACATACTAGTGGCAAGTGCAGATAAAGAATCTCATATGAAAACCTTAGATAAACTGTTTAGTCGAGCACAGGAACTAAATGTAAAGTTCAATTTGGGAAAACTACAATTGATGAAAAATGAAATTAAATTCCTAGGACATATTTTCAACAAACAAGGGTGTCAGCCTGACCGAGAGAGAATCTCATCAGTGCTGAACCTTAAGCCCCCTAATAATATTAAAGAACTTCAGTCAGTTTTGGGCATGTTCAATTATTTGAGAGATTTCATACCTAACATGGCAGAAATCACTAGTCCATTGAGAAATTTGTTAAGAAAATCCACAGAATGGCATTGGGCAAATGAACAACAAGTAGCTTTTCAAAAACTTAAGGATATTGTGTCAAAACCTCCTATATTAAGAAACTTTAATCCCAATTTGCCAGCAACTATTCAATGTGATAGTAGTCAAAATGGAATGGGTTGTGTTCTTTTGCAGGAAAATCAACCAGTAGCTTTTGCTTCTCGAAGCTTAACGGATACTGAGAAATCTTATCCGCAAATAGAAAAAGAGCTTTTGTCCATATTGTTTTCATGTAAAAGATTTCACAATTACATTTGGGGATCTAAAATCACTGTACAAACAGATCACCTGCCACTTGTATCAATCTTTAAAAAGAACTTGTGTAAAATAGTATCAAATCGTTGTACCAAAATGAGATTAGCTGTACTACAATACAATTTAGATGTAACATACTTACCAGGCACTAAAATGTACATTGCTGATTTACTATCTCGTAATTTTGTGGACACAACTGATGAAAATGAAATGATAAGTAAAAATCATATTCACAATTTGTATCAAGAACCAACACTTCTGAATACAACTCTTGTAGGGGAGCACACTCTTAAAGACCCAGATTTGAGTAA
>NW_007400940.1:0-811 GCF_000475195.1 Diaphorina citri | reverse complement strand
GTGACATCTATGAAGCTTAGCGTAGATCATTGAAGACTAGACTCCTGACTTCTGATGGTTATGCTCTGGATCAGTGGTTTTCAAACTGGAGAGAAAAGTATTGATTATGTGTTTTAGAAAAGCTTGAACAACACATCTTTAGACATTTTGATAAAATAGATCAGACTGAGAGTCATAATAGGAAAATAAGAATTACTCAAATAGTCTTTTCAATTTCAGGTTTATTGGCATTCTCCCAGTTTTCGAGAGAGCCAGAGTTCCTCAAGTTTGAACAGGGTGATTTTTTTTTTTTTTTTTTAAGATGTTTGGCAGATAACTGTACTTTTTTAAGCGAATGCAAATATCAAGTTTTTTTTTAAAGAGGTTTGACAGAGGGAACTGTGACTGCTAGATCTTATCGTCCCGAAATCGAAGAGAGAAGGAAGACAGGATAGGAGAAAGCCAGCCGTTCCGAGAACGAACATTATCCCCTCAGGATAAAATCCGCCCCGGGCGGGAATCGAACCCACGGCCTAGCACTTACAAGGCAGAAGCACTACCAACTAAGCTAACTAGGCTGGCTGAACAGGGTGAGAAGCACTTGAGCGCGGATTTCTGTTATAATTGAATCGTTCCCAAGAAGAACGGCCTATGTGAAAATTTTCGATTTTTTTTTTATTTTTTAGTTGGGGCCTCTGTGATCTCCTTGTTTCAATGCACTAATCAGTTTTGGGGGGAGAAAATCGGAAGCCGTTTTTTTTTCGACCAACTTCGTGAAGATTCGAGTAAAATTTCAGAAGAATAACGGCCTATGTGAAATGATTTTGCCTCA
>NW_007400939.1:0-811 GCF_000475195.1 Diaphorina citri | reverse complement strand
TCCTTGACTCTTATGGATTGTAATGGCATAAGCCAAACAAATAGCAAACTGTTCACGGTGGACGAAGACTCGGGGTAGTACCTCGAACTTGGTGCTAACACGCTCGAGGTCGTAGACTATCCCTCCTCTTCAAAGGAACTAAAGCCCTGTGAATGACATAAAACAGAAGAGTCTCATCTCTCAACATCTACAAGTAGATAGAGGATATTATGTGAAGAATTTCTTTTTTTCTATTCTATCCTAAATGAAAAAAAAAGGGAAAAAATCTACTTTCTGAAAGTGAGAAAGGGAGAGAGAGAGAGGAAGAGAGAGAGAGAGGGAGGGGAGAGATAGAGAGGAAGGAAGAGGGAGAAAAAAAAGAGAGGAATGAAGAGGGAGAGAGATGGCCTGCTTTATACCCACAAACTAATTTGAATTTGCATATCATTACAGAAAGAAAAGGAGTGAGCGGGAGAGAAAGAAAGAGAGAGAGAGAGAGAGAGAGAGAGAAGGGAGGTAGAAAAAGAGATTAGGGCAAAAAAGATCGAGAGGAAGTAGAGAAGGAGAGGAGAGAGTTAAACGGCGAATGAGACTACAGTTATCTATGTCGAAGATTACCTTTCGAACTGTACCAATCGCACCATTCACAAGTCCTAAAGTCAAATCAATGTTCCTACGAAGCATAATGCTAGCACCTACCTTCATGAGTCATGACAATCCTACGATCCAAACCAGCTGTCATTGATGATTCATTATCGTACTTATGAAGGCACTCTTCTGCCCTTTTTGTCAAGTAGCGAGGACAATCAATGGTATCAACGGCGTCAATATG
>NW_007400938.1:0-811 GCF_000475195.1 Diaphorina citri | reverse complement strand
GGAAGATAAAGATAAGCTGAGTGAACAGTTGAATCAACTTCTCCTCAGTGAAGATGAGCCAGATCTGACGGTAAGTAATATAGAGGTACAAATCATTAATGAACTGAAGAACTTGTCTACTGGGGGAAAAAAAATGGCTCCAAGTTTTTAGGTTAGCCCTCTGTATAACTTCCATCACCACCTGAATATCGACGATTTTGCATTCGGAATAGGTAGAAAAAAATAGAAAGTAAAAATTGTTTTCGGAGGTGAACTGAACTTCGGAGAATGGTAATAGAAAGGAAAAAAAACGTAACGCGAACGTGCCTAACGAACCACAAGATGTGAATTCTAATGCGTACCAAGAAGTTTCAGGTGAGAAATGATCCATCAAATCCGGATTAATTTTGGGCGAAAAAGTATTGAAAATCCGAATCCAATTATCCAATGAATCCCAGGGATCCACTCGGGAACTGGATTCGTTTGGTTCACAGTGCTAGAAGATGGGGATTCCAAAGAGGGAAGTAAAAAATATCTCTGAGATAAATTAAAGGGAATCCAAAGGATCCAGATCCTTGATCCATCCGGATTGGTCAGATTCGATGGATTCAAAACTACTACGGTAGCCCATTGGAATTTTTTCGGTAGTCGCACTCGCATTTTCATTGTAAACAAAACAACAAATTTTGGAAATCTTCACGTCTTTTTTCTAAATTTCGCCGAATTTTTGCAATTTTTCTATTTAGTTTTGCTATTTTTTTAATTTGAAAAAGCCATTTTAACTGGCAGGAAGTACCTAAGAATCCAGTGTAAACTTTCCTTTACAACTTCT
>NW_007400937.1:0-811 GCF_000475195.1 Diaphorina citri | reverse complement strand
TTTAGTCCAAAAATTTGGTCAACTACGGGTAAATTTCTGAATCACCCCTTGAAATAAATTTACAACATTTGAAGCGTAAGTACCTCCTTTCAGTTTTTCGAGCCAATTCAAAACTAAAAAATCTCAAAAGCTTTCAATTCTCTTAAAAGGGATAGAAAAAATTCCAGAGGAGGTTCTGATGAATAAAATAGGTGTTCGTAAAAGTACCGTAGAATAGTAGGTGGTCACAGAAGAACAGTAAAAAGTAACCTCCGAAAAACCTTGAAACATCCAAAAAAGGAACACGAAATCTCCAAAAAAAAACCTCATTTAATAAAAGAAATCGGAAAATTTCAGTAGACAACCAAGCATTAAAAGAATCAGAAAATTTTGGTCTCCAATCAAGTATTAAAAGAATCGGAAAATTTTGGTCTCCAATCAATCATGGCAGAAGAAGTTCTCCAACTGGTCGGTCTCATAGGAGACGAAGACTCCGTGGTGGGGTTCTTACTGGGTGGTATTGGTCACCAAACTATCACCCCTCCCCTGCAAACGGTCACCTCCAACGTGTTTGTCGTCGACAAGGAAACGCCAGCGGATGAAATAGAGGACGCGTTTCGAACGCTCGTCAGACGGACGGACGTTGGAATTGTCCTGATAACTCGACTGGTGGCGGACAGAATTCGACATACCCTGGACATCAGAGAGCGGTCAAATCAGGTGGGTAAAAGTTGAGAGAGAGAGCTAACCCAAGAGTCGAGAGAGAAAGATAGCCCAAAAGTCGAGAGAAAGAGCTAGCAAATTTGGTATATGGGTCGAAATCTCTGCTAGT
>NW_007400936.1:0-811 GCF_000475195.1 Diaphorina citri | reverse complement strand
GTGCTCTAGGTGTTAACATCGTATAGTTTTAAATATAGTTTTCATTTTAAGTTTTAAATTCGATATTAGTGTTATAAATTTGTGTTTTATACCATTAGACAGCCTAAATTTTTCCTTTTTTTGTGATTTGCGTGACTAGTTTTTTCCTATTACCAATTTAATTTTTTAAAATTATTAAAAATGATATCGATATTATAAAGTTTATTGTCCGTATACCTACCTTAACACGGCTCGTGAAATTGTAATGTACTTAATCACTTTGTTAACTTGACATAAATACCTATTGGTCGTAAATTGACCTACCTTTTTGTGTTAATCGTTTTTATTGTGACTTGTTTGTTTAACTGTTAATAATGTCGAAAAATTCTATCTTAAAAGTATATCTGCAATTAGATCCTGAAAATGAATCGATTGAATATGATAACTGTGTCTTTCAACTCAGTAAAACAGTTCGCAATGCTAAGCTTTCCGATTCTCTTACTTTTAAGTGTCAAAAATCAACTTGTCTTGCCAAAATCCGACTTAATAAAATGTGTGATAAATTAATCTATCTCGATCTTCAACATAACCATACGGTTCTTAATAAAAAGTCTGCGAAACAGAATGATTCTCGTGATAGTAGCATAATGTCTAATAGTTTGAACAAAGATAGTAACAATAGTAATATAAGTAACAAGTTTCTAGTCATATTAAATCTTCTGTTAGTAGTACATGTACTGAACAGTTATGTTTTAAGAAAACCAACTTTATTCAATTGAAGGAACATTTAAATAGTATTGATTGGAGTATTATTACTGAAAACAAAACCTCT
>NW_007400935.1:0-751 GCF_000475195.1 Diaphorina citri | reverse complement strand
TAGGTACATTTGCTACAAGAGCCTCACGACTTTTTACTTTCCTTATCCACCAACCTCAGTGGTGTAGTGGTTAGTGCGGTGGACTTCGGATCTGGAGGTTGGTGGTTCGAGTTCAAGTCAAGTCATAAAATTTAGCAAAGTGCATTAAGCAGGGAACAACATTTGTGACAAGCATGTATGCTTAACACAATTAAAATTCCTTACTTTCCTTATCCTTCCTATAGGAAGGAAAGTAATGTAATCGGGTCAAAATTTCAATGGTCAGTTTTTAGTGCCAAAACACGTTTTGAGGTCCCTAGAGCCTAAATCCAAAGTTTCAGCCATTGGTCCGTGTGTCTGTCTGTAAACAAAATATCTCGAGAACGGTAAGAGCTAGAGACTTGAAACTTGGTATGTAGATGTCAAATGTGACAAGAATGCGACAGAAAACGTTTGGTTGAGATGGTTGCTGCGCTTGGAGGTATTTTGACAGATTTCGACCGTTTTTTGGCGGTTTTCAGCTATAGCGACAAAACGGTTAGATATTGTAAAAGTTAGGGTAAAAGAACAATCAAATAAGCATCATTCAATAGGATAAGGAAAGTCGTGTGATGTTCACACCAGATTTTTGGTATCATTGTCGTATACATACACTTTTCCTATGAAATATATAAGACCTTGTTTAGACTGCGGAAGTAAAGAGACTTTTCAGTCTCATTCTGGCAGGATAAACAAGGTACATAATTATATTCTATTGTTGTTGGGCTTTGTG
>NW_007400934.1:0-811 GCF_000475195.1 Diaphorina citri | reverse complement strand
GTGCCCTTTTGAGCGATAACATTCGCAGTCAACAGCACCGGACAAAAAGCTACGATATGAGGTAATAGAAAGTCGTGTGCCGTTCACCGGAGTTTTCTTTTCCCGCCTCCAGAACTTTTGAGCTTTCCGCCTTTGATGCTATCGAAAAAAAAGTTCTTTATTGACACAGTCGGAGACAAGAGAGGGAAGAGGCGAGGGTTTCAGCCTTTTTATTGACATTAAGCTTTGTACTTGATAATCAGGGTACTTACACGTGAGAAGTTAAATCATGCTTAGATAAATTGGCTGATAAAGAGGACTTTTTAACTGCTATCATCATGATCATTAATAGAGGAAAGTATAAAGCAGTGAGGAAGACTTGAGAGGAAAGGTATGGAGAAGGGAGGAGGCGTTAGATAGGAGGGTATGGAGGGGTAGGATAAAGCAGGGTAACGCCGACCCCAAATAAGATTTGGGAAAGGCGCAGTAAAAGAAGACGATCACTACTTTATCTTATCCTCGTTTCTAGTAGCGGACCTTACTGATTTTGCATTTTATTCTGAGGACAATACTTCCCTAGCTTTACGGTACATGAACTCTTCTCAATGTTCTCGGTAAAGGCATTTCAAAGTTGTCATTATCAGTTTCATCTTGATCCTGGCCCTGACAGTATCAACAAGGGCGTCCTCTTGGAAACACTTCTTCTGTTTCTTGGAAACACTTTTGTTTCTTTGAAACATTTCTTCCGTTTCTTGGAAACATTTCTTCCGTTTCTTAGAAACACTCAGATCTCTCTTAAGGCATCCTGCTCCACGGTCCTTTCTTCACAAAA
>NW_007400933.1:0-737 GCF_000475195.1 Diaphorina citri | reverse complement strand
CTTAACTTCAGAGTTTCGTGGGACTGAGATACCTAGATCTACCCTGACAAAATCATAAAAAGTAGGCACAGCTACTTTATCTCCCCAAATAAATACACCACTGGAAGGGAATAGTATTAAAATATTTAATACATTATGATTGTGTGCCTAGTCACTCTCCTCATCAGCTGATAAATTCACATAATCGACCTTGAGTAGCTAATCAGGACTGCACTGTAAGGCCGGCCATTCACGATCAGTTCTAACTTCTAACTGACAGTTTGAACTGTCAGTCTAAACTGTCATTTTAGACTGAAAACTGAAGTCCATACTCACGCTCAGTTCAAAACCATCAGTGCTCATGATGGATTCCGACGACGACATCGCTGTTCTGGGATTACTTTTTGTAACGATTAAAGAAAGTAAAAAAAAAAAAGAAAGAAAGCCTAAGAGGCAGTGGTGCAAGAAGTGGTTTCAGAGACGTAATCAATATTCTGATGTTAGTTTATTAAAATAATTATTATCTGAGGAGCTACTTGATTTCCGGAATTATTTGCGGATGTCGCAAAAACTACTTTTGCTAGTTTCTCCTCTAATAGAGAAACAAGAAACAGTAGATAATGCGGCAAGCAATAACTCCACATGAAAGATTGGCTGCTACTTTAAAGAACAAAATGTTAAACTGAGAACTGTGGACTCAGAGCGCCATTCACGTTTTTGCGACATCCGCAAATAATTCCGGAAATCAAGTGGCTCCT
>NW_007400931.1:0-811 GCF_000475195.1 Diaphorina citri | reverse complement strand
GGGACATATCGACTTTGGAACATTTTTAATACTTTTTAGTACCAACAATATTTCCATTGAAAACAGGGCCCATCCCGTTGTATGTCTCTCTTCAGATAGGAGAGAAGAGACACAATACTTCCCATTTAGGGGCTGAGTCAACATGAGAACACCAGAAAGTAACCCGTTGAGTTTTGGCCTTGAGTGTACATTTCTCCATTACCTAAATATGCAAATTCTGCAAATGAAATGCTGTGGCGTCATTGTATGGGGTTTTGTGGTATTGTTGTTGTTGTTGTTGTTGTTGTTGTTGTTGTTGTTGTTGTTGTTGTTGTTGTTGTTGTTGTTGTTGTTGTTGTTGTTGTTGTTGTTGTTGTGTTATAGGGTATTGTGTGGTGGTGTTTTATGATTTGTGCTTTGTGAAATGGTAATGAAGGTTTTTTATTCCATTTTAGTGGGAAAAGGGGGAGTGAGAGAAAGGGGACAAATATTTAGAGATGGAAAGAGAAAGTATGAGAGAGAGAGAGAGAGAGGGGGGGGGAGAAAAATGATGGAGGGAGAAGGATGAAGGATGTTTTCAAAGGTTCAAGTGAAGTTGAAGTGAGAGAGGATTTGGAGGTTGAGAAATAGAGTGAGAGAGAGAGAAAGAGAGAGAAAGGGAAAGAGAAAGAGAGAGGGAGGTAGAGAAAGAAAAAGAAAGTGAGAGATGGAGGGAGAAAAGAGGGAGATAGGGAGCCTTAACGAAACCAATTTAAAAGAGTCTGACCTCAGTAAAATTGTTTTCTTTGAGGGCAAAAAAGAAAGAAAGAAGGAAAATGGGTTTCCTTTTTCC
>NW_007400930.1:0-811 GCF_000475195.1 Diaphorina citri | reverse complement strand
TTTCATAAAAACTACATAACTACGTAGGTAACTGACTGTAATGCTGTGACTTTTGCTTGATGTGTTCGAATTTAATTAAAGTTTTTGATTTTCTACTAACATTTAACTGAATGTGTGATTCCAATTAGTGGAGATGTCATTTTTCCCAAAATCTCCTCCAATGAAGCAAGAAGACGTGTTTTCTTGGATTTTCCTCCTCCTGCACTGAGGTATGACAATAACAACGACGTAACTAATGAGGTAAGGTCACACCCAGATCTTTATATCTTACATGGAACCGGTAAATCAAGAAACACAATAAAAATAATGACAGGGAAAATGAAACGTATTGTTGGGAAGTACATGCATAGCTAATATAACACTCTTATGAAGAAGATCCACCAAGATATTGGAGAAGTTGAAGAGATACTTCAACATCATCTGCCATCAGGCCATCACTGGGAAATATATAGTGTGCCGGGAGGAGTGTGAATGTCAAGAGTTAGAAGAGCTACCCGGCCTATGTTAACATGAAATGGGTTTTTTGGTTATACAGTGTACCGATAATAGCGCCAACATTATCGAAGACTCGGAGGAAAATCACTCAGTCATCTTCGAAGACTTGGCCAAACGAAAAGAGGGAGGTCCAAGTTTTAATTGGACCATTTCGCATTTAGTTTTTCATTGGTCCCTGGACATTTAGAGGGCCCTAAGCGCAGTAATATACAGAAAATATCTGCCTATAATTTCAAGCATCTACACTGAGAAATTCAATAGGCTTTTAGGGTGAAAAGAACTCTAATAATAGGTTATTTCCCTTGAACACTCTGTT
>NW_007400929.1:0-811 GCF_000475195.1 Diaphorina citri | reverse complement strand
TACCTAACGACCGACATAGAAAACTATTTTCATCTTACCATTGCCATCGAGACAGTACATTGAATTCCTCTACTTCTTTCTCCTCCTCTTTTTTTTCTTTTTCCTCCTTTTCTTTTTCTTCTCCTCTATAATGTGGGAAAGGAAAAAAAAACTAGATATTTGGATATTTCTAGTAAGAAAAGTTATGCAAGAGAGAAAAATTCTCGTATCACAGGAGGAGAAGGGGGAAAATAAGAAGAATAAGAAGGAGACAAGAAAAAGGCGAAGAATATGAAGGAAGAGAAGGGAAAGAAGAAAGAAGAACAATAAGAAAAAGAAGGATTTGGAGGATGATGCGGAAAAGTAAAAGAAGGAGGAGGAGGAGAAGAAATAGGAGGAGATGGGGAGGAAGAAAAAGGAAAAGATGAAAAAAATAAAAAGAAGGCAAAGAAGAAAAAGGAATCTCAGCAAGAAGTAAAAAAGAAAAGCCTCAAGCCTCAAGAAACCAGAAAAACAAGATAAAAAGGGTTGGAAATGGAAGGATTGGAGGAACGAGAGAAGGAAAAGGTTGTAAAAGTGGGGGGGAAAGCATAAGAAAATTTTGGAACAAGGAAACTAGGATAAGAGAAGGGATGAGGGTTGGTTGACCTATATTTCTCTCCCGCTTTATGCCAGCATCCCGCTGCCATATGCTCTAAGTCTCCTGTACTAAGTTTCCCTCCTGTTCTAAGTTTCCCTCCTGTTCTAAGTTTCCCTCCTGTACTAAGTTTCCCATTTGAAGATAAATACCTACTTTAGGAACGGAAAAAGAGACTTTACTTTTATAGAGTTT
>NW_007400928.1:0-811 GCF_000475195.1 Diaphorina citri | reverse complement strand
ACAAAAAAAAAAAAAAAAAAAAAAAAAAAAAAAACAACAACAACTTTTTTTCAACAGATTGGATTGGAACACATAGCTTGCCTTTGGGACAATCATTTGTTAAAGAATAGGGTTTAGGTACCTTGCTGTTTGGGTCTCTCAATATTGGTATATGTACCATGTGACACATGACTGGTTAGGTAAGTAGTAGGGTTGCCAGACGTCCCGTATTTCCCGGGACGTCTCGTATTTTGGGCACTTTTCAAAATGTCCCATACGGGACATGGTTTTTTTTTAAAAAATTTTTTTTTTTTTTTTTTTTTTTTTTTTTTTTCTTCAAAAAATTGCAGGGTGAGGGCTAGGGGGGGGGGTTAAAAAAAGCTGCTTGTCCCGTATTTTCATCCAAAATCCTGTTTTTTTTTTACGTTTTAGGTCGCTTGTCCCGTTTTGGAGTGAAAATGATCTGGCAACCCTAGTAAGTAGTGTCAAGATGTGTAACTTGAACTTCTTGTATTGGGGTTCACTTGGTTATATTGGGGTCCACTAAATATTTCTTCAAACATTATTTCACCTTCATTTACAATCAATTACTTAATTTGTTTACAGAAAAATTCCAAAAAAGATCTCACCACTAACATCAGTAGCAGCTCACCATCAAGCCGTCAATATTCATCAAACATATCAAACAAATTATCTGTGGTCTCATTTCTACGATTGGGATTTATACTCCTTCTCTGGCAAAAGGTAAAGTTACTTCATTTGGAATTACACAACTTTCTCTCTCCTCTTCTCTTTCTTTCCTTCCTCCCTCCATCTCTCTTCTCCTCTCTCT
>NW_007400927.1:0-811 GCF_000475195.1 Diaphorina citri | reverse complement strand
TCTTTTATTATTATCTTTTTCTTTTCTGTTTTTCACCTGCCTTAGGCCCGGATTCAAAGATCAAATCGGACGGTATGAACCTCTTGAAAAAAAAAAGAAGAAGAACAAAAAACACGCAAATAAAATGGTACAAATGCTCAATATATTTGTTTACTTTTATGTACAATAAAAAATAGAGAAAACCTACCAGTATGCAATAGAAAAAAAAGCAAGCAAATAATAAATTTAGGAGAAAAAAATCAATATAAAAGAGATACTGTGATTCTATGTGCAGTCGAACCTGTATAATTGGGAATCCGAGGGATTTTCCTACTTATCCAGGTTTCCCAATTGCAATTATAAACGAAGGGGCCACGATTTTTCCCCATTTATCCAGTTTCGACTGCAAAACAAATAATTGAAGGGTTTAAGGAAGGACCTAAATGTAGGTAAGTCCCAAGGCGAAAATCGAGTTTGAGCCCGTTTCCACATGTCCTTCGGGGGAAAAAAAATCGTGTCGTGTGTAGTGGGAACACTCTCATATAGATTACATTGCCTATAAGGCGATTTTGTATCGTTCGGGAAAAAAATCGTGTCGTGTGTAGTGGGAACACTCTCATTTAAATTACATTGCCTACAAGGCCATTTTGTATTGTTCGGGAAAAAAATCGTGTCGTGTGTAGTGGGAACACTCTCATTTAAATTACATTGCCTAGATTCCTAGAAGGACATTCGGGAAAAAATCGGATGAAAATCACCAGTGGGAACCGGTCTTGAGATGCCCAAGGGTTAGGAATATCCTGCATAAAACCTTCAAATATGTAATGGTGGG
>NW_007400926.1:0-811 GCF_000475195.1 Diaphorina citri | reverse complement strand
TTCCACTGTATTTGGTTACAGACCGATTCCACGACGCGACGGACTAAACTTTCGTTCGTTTTACTCCTCACGCAAAACCAGTTGTTGCTTTTTTTGTCATTTGGAGTTGGAGATAACATCTTCGGAGAAGTGGGTTTCTTATATTAAGCAAAAAAAGAGCAGTTTTTTAATGGAAGAAACCCAAAAATCCCCAAATACTCAAGTCCTAAAAATTTGTTTCCTTACTTGAATACTCCTTTATGGACGTTTCTGGCCTGTATAACCGGTTAAGTACTTGAATACTCGGTAATCGGCAACTTTGAGAAGGTCCATAATTATTCTTTAATCGAAATAGGATAAAACCGGGTTATCGGGATAAGACTGAAGTGTCACCCAGTGTTCCAAGTTACACAACTTGATTTGTTTTTAAAGACTAGTTTCCCCTGGTGTCTAGCCCAAATCTCCCCCATCTCAAGAAAGTCATTTTCAAAATGGAAAAACGACAGATTTCAGTTTTCCTGTTTTCGTCATGTCACCCGTCCAGACACACACCACGCACGACGTTGCCTAACTTCAGTGATCCATTAAACACTGGTTTACTTAACATGTTCTTTTCCTTTCAGATGATTTTCATCGTCCTCACAGACATGCTAAGGCAAAGACTCCGCTACTTGAACGCCTACCTGAAGCATGATCTGACGGATGATAATATTATCTATGTTCTTGAACATGACACTGTTGTGAACCAAGAAGTGGACCAATATGAGGGTAAGACCATAGGAGGAACTGCTTTTGAAAGTAATGTTGTTGGTAGAATAGATTCTAAGGTGGA
>NW_007400925.1:0-811 GCF_000475195.1 Diaphorina citri | reverse complement strand
CACTGAAATAATACTGAAAATCGGATGTAGATACAATCTTGAGATTGAGAAGAATCGAAATAATTTTCCAAGATTTTTTCTTTTTCTTCTTCTCCTTCTCTGCATAGCGTTGAATAGAATAGAAAATATACCAAATTAAATCAAATCATGGTATCTTTGTGGTAAAGCATAGAGCTTTCTCACAACTTTGTGGGTATCACAGTATTACAAGTCTTTCATTTACTCAATCATCACATTTTTTTTATTATCGCTCGTCTCTTCGACTTGTAATGCCGCCACTGGTCGCTACTCGATTAAAGTAGCTACTCAGTTGTCCTCACGAGGCTGAGTGTACCCCGAACTCCAAGCACAGAGCCCAAAAAACCTCGGCCCCGCCGGGAATCGAACCCCGACCTCCTACGTGCAAGCCTAGTGTGATACCCACTCGGCCACGGAGGTTGTTCGAATTTATTTCAAATGCTTCACTGTCTACAGCTTTTCCATTTAACCCTTACTGGTTCCTAGGGGTTGTTTCTCAACCGTAATTCACACAGCGGGTGACAAAGAGGGAGAAAGAGGCCTAACTCTCTCTTTCTCTTTCTGTCTCTCTATCTCTGTCTCTCTCTCTCTCTCTTTCTCCCTCTCTCGTAATGCACTTTGAAAGTGAGTGTAAGAATATTATGACAGCCTATAATTTTCTTCTCATTTTTCTCTCTCTCTCCCTCATTCGCTCTCTCTCTCCCTTCTCTGTCTCTCTCTCGGTCTCTTTCTACTTACACGACTATGTTTATGATGAAATCGCGTGAAATCTCAACGAAAAAAGAAACAGTAA
>NW_007400924.1:0-811 GCF_000475195.1 Diaphorina citri | reverse complement strand
ATGATAGAAATAGAACGAAAACATTTACCACAAAGTTTAAGCAAATGTGATAGAAATAGAACAAAAACATCTACCACCTCTTGAAAACATCCCTGAGCATACTGTCACCTACCTAGCAATTGACGAGAAAGCTTGGAAATAGAAAGAGAGAGAGAGAGAGAAAGAGAAAGAAAGAGAGATACAGAGAGGGAGGAAGATGAAGAGAAAGAGGAAAGAGAGGAGAGGTAGAAAGAGAGAGAGTGGAAAGAGAGAGAGAGAGACGTATTTTGACTATTACATCAAAACTGTAAAATAATCTGGCTGAAATGTCGACACAAAATAAATAGAAGAGAAAGAGAGAGAGAGGGGAGGGGGAGGAGGAGGGAGAATAAATATGACTGAAACCTAATCTTGATGAGAGAGAGGGAAAAAAATTCTGGTTTGATCATCACACGACTTTCTTGTACGTAATGCAAAAAGTAATAATTTGGAAAATAAATAAACCTATCCTAAAAAAGATTTATAAAAATGGCGTGAACTTTGACTGACTTCTAGATCCCGAGATAAATCGATTAAAAAAATGCCGGTGAATCGTGAACTTTGACGTCACGGCATACGCTCCCGTAGGCGATGACGTCACATCAAATGTCCCGAGCAAAGCTCCTTCGCAGGCAACACATTAATGTGTTTGTGCGCATAAGTTTCTGCGCAGTTCTTTCTGCTCCTCCGCTAGCGCGCTTGCATAGTGGCGCTGCCTAACGGACGAAAAAAACAACTGCGTAAAGTCTGACGTCACACATATTTGAACTCTTTCATTAGAACGGAAAATAAA
>NW_007400923.1:0-811 GCF_000475195.1 Diaphorina citri | reverse complement strand
GCAAATTCCGAGACAATGACGATAGTATGGCCAAGAAAACTAAAGGTAAGACCATTCATTTATTATTATTAGCTTGGTTAGCGCGTCTGCCTTGTAAGCGCTAGGCCACGCGCTCAAGCCCTCTTTCTGCCTCTGAGAACACCAAAAAGTAAGCCGTTGACATATTTGCAATCGAAAAACCGAGTACAAATTTTTGTCGATGGTGGGATTCGAACCCGTTACCTTCTGCATGGCAAGCAAGCGCGTTACCACTAGATCAACCGTGCCCCCACGCTTTAGCCTCTCACACTCCTTCGTTTGGCTTTGGTGACATCCAAAATAAATGTTCCAATTGAATGGGTAAGAGGTAGAGCAGACCAAGTCCAAAAATTGACTTTTTAGTCCGTCCTTTCTTTATTATTACAATAGTAATAAAAAGGTATAAGTAAGGGGACGGACTATTGTATTCGCTTCGGTGTCTGTCTGTCTGTCGGTCTGTGCCCATAGAAGGACTTATCCAAACCTGGTCGACCTATATATCAAATTAAAGGTCTTTTTACCAGGAACATGAAAGTGGTGGTGCAAATTTTGTTCAGAGAACCATAAAGCCAAAATACCGAAAAAAACTGGTTTTTGGGGGATTTTTTTCACATTTTCTCACACAAATGCGCTCTGATCTTGAAATTTGTCGCGACGACCTATGAACTCAAAGCGAGAAAGTTTTGGATAACACTTCAGTCGTTATTTTAAGACTGGTTTTAGCGTCACCTATGTTGAGCTACGCCGAGCAAGGCCAATAAATGGATGGGTGACTTAAACCTTATATTGGGAA
>NW_007400922.1:0-811 GCF_000475195.1 Diaphorina citri | reverse complement strand
GGTAGATACTTTTTGAAAAAACTCCAATCATTCAGCCAGATCTGAAGGCCAAATGGTAGGCTTGGTTAAAAACATTTTTAGAGGTTAATCTACGGACCAAACTACGTAAATCCTGACCAATTTCATCAAAATCGGATAAACTGTTCAAATGTTATACGCGAATGAAAAGCAGGATTATATTACTGCCGTGAAATTATTGGGGGTATGCAATATGTCAACTGCATTATAAAACTGAAAATAACCGTCGTATGTATGAAAGCCAAAGTTAAACTTTAGTTTAACTTAAGACGAACAATGTTGCCAATTTCATGTCATTTCTTGAGATAACTGGCTAGATTTCATGAAATTTGGGCAAGATTTTCATTTCAAGTTAAACTAAAGTTTATCTTTAGACTTCATACATACGGCGGTAAAACTTTGATATGAAGATACCGCCGTGAAACTTTTTGGGTATGCAATATGACATGTGATTTTTAATTTTCCGACTTTTTTATGACAAAGGTACCGCCGTGAAACTCTTGAGGTTATGCAATATGTCAACTACATTATAAAACTGATGAAAATAAATATGAACTTTGATATGAAGATACCGCCGCGAAACTTTTTGGGTATGCAATATGGCATATGATTTTCATTTCTAAAACTTTTATGACAAAGATACCGCCCTTAAACTCTTGAGGTTATGCAATATGGCAACTAATTTTTTTCTCTATTCTCAAGAGACTGCCGTGAAACTTTTGGAGTATGCAATTTGGCAGATTTCTCTGTCGGTCGCTTTTTCGTCAGCATTTATTCAAACGAGCATTATTTT
>NW_007400921.1:0-811 GCF_000475195.1 Diaphorina citri | reverse complement strand
TACAGACAGAAAAAGTACCCAAAGGAAATTTTATTCATCCTAAGGGTATGCTCTGCATACAGGACGGTATCAACGGAGACGGCAGTAATAGCTCGGGTTATACCTATTTATATACAGGTAGAGGAGACAGCTCTTAGCTTTAGGAAAACCAGGGAAGAAAAGGATGCATTGAGAAGTAATACATTATTAGAAAGGTGGCAACAAAGATGGGAACAGGCAGTTACAGGGCAATGGACAAGAAATCTAATGAGAAACATAAAGCCATGGTATGAGAGGAAGGTTGGAGAGACTGACTTTAGGATAACACAGGCGTTGTCAGGACTCCATGTCCTGACAATGCTTTCAAGCGTATATCCATAGAATTGGGAAGTGTCAGACTCCGAACCATCGGATACAGCAGAACATACATTGTTCATATGTCCAAGGTGCGATGCTGAAAGAAACGAAGCTACTAGACAACATAACACTCAGTTAAATGGGTGCAATATGGTGGAATGTATGCTGAGATCTGGAAGAGATTAGAAAATAATCAAAACAATGGTAAATAAAATTATGAGGGAAAAAGAAGAGCATGAAAGAGAAATGAAAAAAAGAGAAATGGAAGAAGAGGAAAGAGCGAGAAGAGGAAATACTAGCGCAGTCTTGCATAATAGACAAGCTAGGAACAGAAATAGGTAGGTATAGGTTTATATAAGGGAAGTACGTATAAATCTTTAAGATGTAGGTACAATTGTACATGTACATTTTACCTATTGCGATTTAATCACTGGGTGTCATCAACAGCAGGATTACATTAAGGAGAGTTTCAAGT
>NW_007400920.1:0-811 GCF_000475195.1 Diaphorina citri | reverse complement strand
CTTTATCTGTTTAGGATAAAAACCAGCCCGGGCGGGAATCGAACCCGCGACCTTGCTCTTACTGGTCTTACCAAACATCTCTGGCTTTTAAGAGGATTTTGAAGTAGGATCGACATCCTTCGTTCGACCGATGTCGATAACTTCAGGAAAAAGTTCAACAGGGTCAAATAGGTCAAGCCCAAAATCGAATGTGAGCGAATTTCTTTTGTGCGCTGAGCATTTTACCCATCAAGTTTCATCAAAATTGGAGAAACCATTCGATAGTTATAGGCTGAAGTAGACAGACAGACAGACGGATTTATTAAATCCAAAATGCCTCTTTGAGTTCTCTCTTCTCACCCGCGACCTTGCTCTTACTGGTCTTACCAAACATATCTGGCTTTTAAGAGGATTTTGAAGTAGGATCGACATCCTTCGTTCGACCGATATCGATAACTTCAGGAAAAATAGGGTCAAATAGGTCAAGCCCAAAATCGAATGAGCGAATTTCTTTTGTGCGCTGAAAATGTTACCCAAGTTTCATCAAAATTGGAGAAACCATTCGATAGTTTATAGGCTGAAGTAGACAGACAGACAGATTTATTAAATCCAAAATGCCTCTCTGAGTTCTCTGACTAAATGTAAAACTTTGATCTCACTTCGTTTGGTCTAGAATTTCTGATTCTAGATCCGCAAGATTCAAAGCCACCGCAGTAACCGCAGTCTCGGCAAGAGATCTGAACAAATCCTATTAATGTTTACCAAAGTATAATCGCGAGAAGTTATACTATACTACCGCGCTTTGAACACAATATCGCAGATGTGTAAATTA
>NW_007400919.1:0-811 GCF_000475195.1 Diaphorina citri | reverse complement strand
CCCACAGCCCTCCCTTATTGTCAGTAGATAAGTAGGTAACAACCTAATGTCGATAGAGAACACCCTGTAATTTTAAAATCTAAGTCACCCTGTAAAAATAAGTTCACATGCATCATATGTTATTTTCCTATGACCAGTCCAGAAACTTAATAAGGATACATCTACCTATTCAGGTAGGTATATAGCAGTCAGGTATAACTAACTTATATTCATAGTTATTTTTAGTAGGAGGAGGATATCACCAAGGTTTCCATAATAATGAGTGCTAGGTAGGTAAGTTTAAGTGAGAGTAGTTTTGTCATTGGAAACGAACGTTGAATGCACGCTATACGAAGGGGATACTGAAAATATTGTCCTATTCATGAGAGTCTTCTGCTTCGGAGCCAAAAGGATCCGATTTTGTTTTAGTGACAGGAATTTTTACTCAAGGTTTCCATAATAATGAGTGCTAGGTAGGTAAGTTTAAGTGAGAGTAGTTTTGTCATTGGAAACGAACGTTGAATGCACGCTATAGGTACGAAGGGAATACTTAAAATATTGGCCTATTCTTGAGAGTCTTCTGCTTCGGAGCCAAAAGGCTCCGATTTTGTTTTAGTGACAGGAATTTTTACGACCAGGACTGTGCCTGCATGTCACCTGCAACAACAAACATACAACGTTTGACAATAAAACAAAGTGGTTGGGTGGGAGAGATGCTTTGGGAGAATCCTGCCTTTGAAGAAAGCGAAAAAATTGAGTGCCTTCCTAATCTAGTTGGTAGGAATTATTCGACATTTGTAAAGGCATACGGAACCTTTTTGAGTATTGAATT
>NW_007400918.1:0-811 GCF_000475195.1 Diaphorina citri | reverse complement strand
CATCGTGTCTCTATTTTATATAACATACCCCTAAGAAAGAAAAAAAAAATCTTTCCTCTTTTCATACAACGTGCTCCTAACTCCGCTCTTATCAATTTGATTGCATACCTATACATACATAATCTCAAGTGGTCCGCGAGATTTTTGGTTTATCAATAGTGGTCCGCCAATTCTAAAAGGTTAAGAACCCCTGGTTTAGTCGGTATAGCTGAAAACCGCCAAAAAACGGTCGAAATCCGTCCAAAAGTGGTCAAAATACCGCCAAGCGCAGCACCTATTAAACCAAAAGTTCCGATTGTTAAATTACACCGAAAACCGCCAAAAAGCGGTAAAATGCCGCCAAGCGTTGCATCGGTCTTAACCAAAAGTTTCGTGTCGCATTCTCACATTTGACAGCTACATACCAAATTTCAAGTCGCTAGCTCTTACCGTTCTCGAGATATTTTGTTTACAGACAGACACACACATGGACCAATGGCTGAAACTTTGGATTTAGGCTCTAGGGACCTCAAAACGTGATTTGGCATCAAAAAGTGACCATCGAAAATTTGACCCGATTACATCACTTTTCTTCCTATAGGACAGGGGTTCTTAACCTTTTAGAATTGGCGGACCACTATTGATAAACCAAAAATCTCGCGGACCACTTGAGATTATGTATGTATAATTGTATATGCAATCAATTGTACATTGTACACGCTATGTGACAATGGGTATGTATTAGAGGACCTACATCTACCTGTAGGAAAAGAGATAGAAAATGAGAAAAATTAACATTATTATTTATTTATTTTTTTGTTTGTTGAGAAAA
>NW_007400917.1:0-811 GCF_000475195.1 Diaphorina citri | reverse complement strand
TCACATTCCATCCTGATTCAAAATGGCGGCGGTTCAAAAACGTGAAGAAAATGGCCTAATAGACCCGTCTTTGTCCTCAACCGATTTTGATGATTTTTACTTTCTATTACTACAGTATAGCGGAGCTATACTAGTAATGAAAGTATTGTTACTTTCTATTACTACAGTTTAGCGGCTATACTGTAATGAAAGTATTGCAATCGGTCCAAATTTTCAAAATCGGGAAATGGGTGGAAATATCCGTTTTGGGGTCCCCTGATAATGAAAGTATTGCAATCGGTCCAAATTTTCAAAATCGGGAAATGGTTGGAAATATCCGTTTTGGGATCCCCTGATGTCAAAAAAGTGATTTTTATCGGTCCAAATGTTCAAAAGAAATGGTTGGAAATATCCGTTTTGGGATCCCCTGATGTCAAAAAAGTGATTTTTAGCCCATGGTCTGTACGTATGTACGTTTGTACGTATGTATGTAAAAAATGAGTTGGAAGACTCAAAATGTGTTTTTTTAAAAAAAAACAAGAATTTTTAATGCCGAAATTTCGGACTTTTTATTTTTTAAAATTAATTATTATAAAATTATAATATTGAAAAAACTTAAAAATACGTTATTGAGAACACCAATGCTCGATGCAAGGAGAACTGCCTTGGATCAGGATAAAGAATAGTAGCTAAGATGGAAACTGCTGACTGATCTTAATTATTTAACAATGTAACCAGTTTTGGGTACATAACTTGTATGTACGTATGTGTGTACTACAGGTTTAAATGGGAAATTTTGAAAAGGTGGTATACAAAATATCTCAAGAACGGT
>NW_007400916.1:0-811 GCF_000475195.1 Diaphorina citri | reverse complement strand
GATAACCCAACACGTCATTTTGAGTAGTTGGGGTGCTTTGTTTGAAATATTTAAACAAACTTTTGGGTTACTGACCCGGGACTCAATATTTCAGTGAGACACGCGATGGAATTTGGGTCATTTGGGGAAACTTTCAAGCATTGTTAATTAATTCCCACCTTTCATGTTGGAAACACGCAACAAAACCTACGCAAACTATTTGATTTAACAAAGAAAAAGGAAATACCTAGAGTAGAGAGGAATAATGGAGAAGTATGTTGGAAACACGCAACAAAACCTACGCAAACTATTTGATTTAACAAAGAAAAAGGAAATAGAGTAGAGAGGAATAATGGAGAAGTGTGGAAACAAAATAGTTAAAATGGACAAAGGAAAATAAGAGAATTAAGTAATTTAGAACAAACAAAGCGCGAGTAGCTTGGTCGACACTTTACACTTCTTTTTTTCCCCTCGATGATTGCATAGTCCTGTTCTGTGGAATAAGATTTCGATAATTTCATCATTTGTTAACACTCTATTACTAATTATCCTAAATATATACAGCCCCTTGTGTAACTGACTGACTGACTGACTGACTGACTCACTCACTCACTCACTCACTCATACTAATTCTAACCCACTTCTAGATGAGCTAGGAAGATGGGGTTTTCACCATTGGATTCCTTATTTTTTGTAGGTACTGGGAAAAATCGAAAAATCTCGAAATTCCAAACCGTTCCCGAGATATTGACCTTTTTTTAGTTCCCCATAAGAAATACACAGGGAACAAGGTTTGAGGCCAGCAAAACTTTTCCTACGTTTAATATTTTGC
>NW_007400915.1:0-811 GCF_000475195.1 Diaphorina citri | reverse complement strand
TGACCACTACACCACCGAGGCAGGTGATGTTCGTTTCATTCATATTAGACACCGAAAATAGAGAACCGTAGTCATATAAAATAAGGTAAGCAAAAAGCAATACAGGTAAAGCATGTAATCACCTAGTTTGTCTTCTAATGTGAATGATTGTTGGGTGGAAAAGTCCCCTTAGGGGAATCGTGCCGAGTAAAATAAATCGTAAAAGAAGTAGTTTTTCTAACGGTGGTACAAGGTAGAACTTCCAAGAATAAAAGATATTTCCAGGAGGAAATGTGCCCCATTTTAAATTCTGGACGGGAAATCTCTTCCAGAATTTTAAACAGATCTTAAACCAGGGCATAATAAAATCCCCGCAGAGGAAAACTGAGGTGTTCACACACCTAATGAAATGATGAGCATCGTTAGTAAAATAAATCGTAAAAGAAGTAGTTTTTCTAACGGTGGTACAAGGTAGAACTTCCAAGAATAAAAGACATTTCCAGGAGGAAATGTGCCCCATTTTAAATTCTGGACGGGAAATCTCTTCTAGAATTTTAAACAGATCTTAAACCAGGGCATAATAAAATCCCCGCAGAGGAAAATTACTGAGGTGTTCACACACCTAATGAAATGATGAGCATCGCGCCTGTGACTAATGGAATTCGTGTGACATTTGAACACAATATTTGATGACTATGTTGTATTGTTTCCACATACTTAATGCTAATTCTACTCCAATGTATATTGAATATTCAGTTACTAGAATGTATATTGAATCGCTGATCCTTCATTTAATATAGCAGCGATGTAATCATGACCTGTCATGTCCGGG
>NW_007400914.1:0-811 GCF_000475195.1 Diaphorina citri | reverse complement strand
TACCAACTGTTTATTTGTGCCATTGAAATCTTTGTCATGCGGAAGTATCATCCGTTCATATTTTGAGTTACAAGACTTCAAAAGGAAGACAATACGAAGATACAAACCAAGTCCAAACACACAATCTCAAGATAAAAGGACTAAAACAAAGAGACCCAATAAAATGTTAAAGTACAAAAGTTAAACTCTTACACAACAGCACTATATCCCAAACCCCAAATACAAAGGTAACGCAATTTGACATTTTGGTTTTTAATTTATGAAAATTAATTATGTACCGACATACGTTCTGTAAATGGTCATGGTTCATCGTGACCACTAAGTTTAAGCTTTTTCTCTCTTCTTGTTTGATTTGCTAAAAACCAATAACATAGTCCCAAGTTTACAATAGGTAGACCCCACACAAACACATTTACCCATTTGAATAAGAAATTCTCACACACAAACTCTTTTGTCTCTAGGTTTAATAAGATTAAAAAGTATAATTGATAATTACTTGCGTATTGTACGAGGACCCCCGCACGATATTGAACTGAATTTCCTAGTTTCTATTTGCAAAGGTGAGGTGGGCATAAGACCCTTGGACACAAGTAAACAGCTGCACTACAGACGAAAGCTACATGTATGCACTAACAGAACATTAAAGGTAAAACTACCAAAATTCTATTTGGCAAAACGGTAAACAAATTGATAAACATTCCAGCAACCTAAACAAAATAAATACAAGTCGGTTTGTATTGTGAAAATTATTTTGTAGAGGTACAAATATTCGAATTTCAAAATGAGAAATACCTACGATATAAATACTTTT
>NW_007400913.1:0-811 GCF_000475195.1 Diaphorina citri | reverse complement strand
GTCGCTTCCACCTGTCTGCTCGATGCTCTATTAGACTCGTGCTTTCTGTGTTGTAGCATGCCCATCCCAGTTTTTGATCTTGACTATTTTATATGGGGTTCGACTTCAGTCGACTGTGTAGACTCACCTTTAATCATAA
Source organism: Diaphorina citri (assembly GCF_000475195.1). Lineage (NCBI taxonomy): Eukaryota > Metazoa > Arthropoda > Insecta > Hemiptera > Psyllidae > Diaphorina > Diaphorina citri. The sequence continues at coordinate 672 of NW_007400913.1, read as the reverse complement.
ATTTTCATGACACTTACAAAAAAAGGTGTCACGAAAATTTTCTCAACAGGTTTTATGGGCGAGGGCGACTTTGAATGGGGAAGCTGGAAACATTTTTGCGACCAGAAAAGGAAAAGCTCGCAAAGTGTTTGTGTTGTCTGAGAGAATGAATGAAATGAAACAATGAAACTACACTGACGTGCAAAAACTTTTACAATATCCATTGAAAATGCGGAACAGTGTGCGGATTAACAACAGGTGCCATACCCCGAAAACAAGCTCAATGATTCGACAACAATAAATTGCTAAGGCCAGCCACTCATCAGGTATCACCGTATCAGGCGGACCTGATCATGTATACCTGATAGTGAGTGGCAGGCCCAAGTATTTACTTCAGAGAGGCAACTAGAAAACCAATGGCAGTATCTTAAAGGGAACAACATGGGCTTTCAATTGGTACAAAAATTGTTTCGAAATATTTTCAAAATATTCAGAAAAAGCTGTCGCAAAGGAAGGGAAATGGTGTCCCGAATTTTTTGCACCCAAGTGTAGACGAGCAGTATTGTTCAAAAAAAACTTAAGACAAGAAACCCAGAGGGTGGTGGGGGGAGGACGGTAAACAATTGAAAAAGAGGAGATAAGGAAAAGAAAAGGATTGAGGATTGTGAAGAAGCAATACTAGAGGATTGCGCT
>NW_007400912.1:0-811 GCF_000475195.1 Diaphorina citri | reverse complement strand
AAAGAAATGGTGTTGAGTGGATTATCCCTGGAAGAAAGAGTAAGGATAGCCCTATAAGAAAGAGCCGGGGTAGCCCTAAAAGAAAGAGCATGGCCTTAAAAACAAGGGTGGGGGGTAGCTCCTCAAAAGGGGATCTCAATATTCCCAGTGGGATATCCCGAGGAGGGGAGAAGGGTGTTATTGTTTTTCCTGTTGATGTAAAACGGGATGACAAGGGGAAGACTGACTGTTTAATTGAAAAATAAAAGCGTCACACAACACACACAGTTTTCTGCGTACTCTGATTCAGTGGCTGATGTAAGAAAGTCGGTGGTAACTCGCTCGCTTGTCGTGCAGAAGGTCACCGGTTCAAAGCCCGCACGATCGACGAAAATTTGGTCCCGCGTTTCGATTTTAAATAATAAATGCCGAAAAACCATGAAATTCTATTTCGTCTTAATATAGACCGGGTGGCGCGCGGTGCTTCAAACTCTTATTATTATTATTTGACTCTTTTTATTTGGAATATTTACAAAAGTATAGGTACAATAAATATATACAGAACAATAGGATTAACAAAAGAGAAGAAAGAAAAAACAAATACCTACACAATAATAAATTAATAACAAGAAGAAAGAAATGAAATAAATTATAAAATAAACTATCTACAAATTATTCCAACTAAGGGGCGGGATTAATGCCTGGGGCATTCTCTTCCATCCAACCCCAAATGCATTCTCTTCCTTCCAGTATACTCTTGACGTTCGCGTGTCTCCCGGTACGCTTGATGTAAGTATTTCAACGGGAGTATACAAATTGGGATGGGCATTCT
>NW_007400911.1:0-811 GCF_000475195.1 Diaphorina citri | reverse complement strand
CAGGAAGCTCGGTAGTCCTGTCTTACTGGAGTCAGCTGATCCTGGTCCCAATATTTCTTACAGGACGGTACGCAAGATGATCCGGTGTTGCCAATTAGTCACCTGTCTTTAGTCAGTAACCAAACCGATTTTGTTTAATTAAATAATAGGGAGATTGTTGGATTTGTCAAACAAATTGAATAGGAGGGGAGGTAGTGCGAAAGAGTTAAAGACGGAAGTGCCTGTAATAGTCAGTAGAGCCGGGGGCCCTTCGTTCGTACACTCTGCAAGTCTGTTATCTACAAAAAAAAACTCTACATTTCACTCTGTCTCGAGTTGAATTGAGGATCTGGATTTTATTTTCCAAGAACATAGAATTAGTCCACAAATGAAGAACGACCAAGATGATGCGACGAGCATAACTTGTTTGGGGACCAAAAAAAGGTTCTCGAGACTATCTAGAGTTTGAATCGTCTAACCTTTGCTTATTTCCGAATACAAACACTGCTAGTTGCTAGCGTCCCAAATGACCTAGCTGGTAAGATATGGAGCAAAAGGACCTAGATGAGTCCCCTTGATACTTGATAGAGAATTTAGAGAGGCATAGTGTATGGAAGAGTGAGTTCCTGATCTTATGATCTGATGCTATGTTAGCTTATCTTCAATTACAAACCATAGAGATTTGATTTCCCGTGCTGATCTAATTATTTGATGAGCTCAAATGATTTATCATGGAGTAGAGTCAAAGTGATAGAGGGTTTAGTTTGCAAGAACCTTTGCTGTTGTTCTTTCTGATGCCCTATTCAATTTACGACACAAAAAGTTAATTTGA
>NW_007400910.1:0-811 GCF_000475195.1 Diaphorina citri | reverse complement strand
CTGTATCTCGCGATCTAGTGAACGCATTTTCTTCGTTTTAGTATCAATATTTTTTTAAATTTTTATAGTTTTTTCTGAAATAATAAAAAAAAATCATGAGAATCACCAATTGTCCTCACAAGGTTGAGTGCACCCCAAACTCCAAACACAGAGCCGAAAAAACAACTCGGCCCCACCGCGAATCGAACCCGGACCTCCTGCGTGCAAGCCTTGTGTGATACCCACTCGGCCACGGAGGTTGCTAGCGAAAACTATAGTTTATTTTACAAGAAAGATAGAACAGCAATCAAAAAACTACAAATAATTACATAGTACCAAGAAATTTATAAACTTGTGAACACTAAGATTCATAAGTTCATAACTTACAACTCCCGGTCTCCCATTAAGACAAGCAATTAAGCAGCAATATTTTAACAAACTAGTTAACAAAGCAATTAGAGACCTACCTAATGGCCTGATAAAAGTTCAGCACATTTTATTACTCGTTTTAATTTGTTCAGCTCGCGGCCTAATCGGATTGTTTTCAGCCGAATCCGTATTTATGACACTCAACTCCCGGTCTCCCATTAAGACAAGCAATTAAGCAGCAATATTTTAACAAACTAGTTAACAAAGCAATTAGAGACCTACCTAATGGTCTGATAAAAGTTCAGCACATTTTATTACTCGTTTTAATTTGTTTAGCTCGCGGCCTAATCGGATTGTTTTCAGCCGAATCCGAATTTATGACACTTGTAAAAAATCTGGTGTGAACATCACACGACTTTCCTTATCCTATTGAATGATGCTTATTTGAGTGTTCTTTTACCCT
>NW_007400909.1:0-811 GCF_000475195.1 Diaphorina citri | reverse complement strand
AAATGTAAATGCAGTTTCTTTGTGTTATTATGTCACAACTTTGGTGCTCACTGCAGCATTGTAGGATTTTCCCAATACGAGTATCTCAATAATCCTAAAATTCAATGTTTACCTACCATGGTGGCACCGGTCGCTATGCGCATTTATATGTCATAGGTACTCATTTTCCTCACGAGGCTGAGTGGGCCCCGCAACAGCCATCAGTCACGGAATCAATCGTTTGGATGATACAAATTTCTTGACCCCGCCGGGAATCGAACCCGGGTCTCCCGCGTGCAAGGCGAGCGCAGTGACCACTGACGAAAAACGCCGACCCCGTCTGTACGCGGGAAAAGGCGAAGAAAAAGAAGAAGAAGAATAAAGGAAGGACGGGCTAAAAAGATATAGACGGTACCTAACAAAAAACATGACTTCAGTTGACTACAATGAGGAAACTTGGCATCAATGGCAACATATAAAATAAAACGAAATGACGTTAGTCCCTTGTGCTCTCTCTCTCCTCTCTCTTTCTTCTTCTTCTTCTTCTCTCTCTCTCCTCTCTTTCTTTTTTCTATCTCCCTCTCTTCCTCTCTCTGCATGGCGCCCTATCTTCCTTCTCTCTCACTCTATTCTTACCTTTCTTCTCTCACTTTTTCTTTCGGTCTCTGTCTCCCTCTCTTTCCCTTTCTCTCTTTTGATTTTGGACTACCTATTCTTTTCTCTTTCCATTTCCCTCTTCCATCAGTTCTCTTCCATCTCCCTTTATTTTTCTCTCTTCGCTGTCCCATTTACCTCTCTCCCTCTTCTTCCCCACCCCCTCTCTCTTTCCCTC
>NW_007400908.1:0-811 GCF_000475195.1 Diaphorina citri | reverse complement strand
GTTGTGGTACTGCTATAGATGCAGTCACTAGCCTTGTCATTGTGATCATTTGGTTTGAGTTATAGGCACAATACCTAGAGGTAGAAGAATCTGCTGGCTTGCCATCCTAAGAACCTGTATTGGCAACATCTCTGAAGAACTTTTTTGGATCGCTACCAATAAGGCACACATTGTCATAATGATGACTAACATCCGAATCGGATCGGCACCTTGAGGAGAAGAAAAATTAATTAGGTGAGTTATCTATAATCTTTTCCTTCAAATTCTCTGAAGCTCCTTAGGAAAATTCTAGGCTCCATCGCCATACCTATTTCCTCCTAGGTTCTATGGACCTCCAGTTGAATACCATAAGTAATTTCCATGTTCCTTGCCTATTTGTACAAAGTCATTGCAGAGTTGGTTTGCTATTAAGTATCTCACCTAAGACAAGGCAGTCAGGTCTATTAGCTATTCTAAGGAAGATAAATTCGTTTCGAATGAACGTTGGAAATTCATTAACTAATCATCAAACTCGTTGGTAACATCAAACTATGGAGTTCATTGAAGATCATTCCGATTTATTATGAAGGACATGGAACTTCAAATTCTTTCTTAAGACCAAATTTTTTCAACATGTAAATAGATACTTCCCTCCAGTCAGAGTTTCTCCTTTCACAAGCTTGGCGACGTGGTCCCCAAAATTTCAGCCAAAGCTCCTTTGCTTGAAACAGAATTTCCAAGAGACTTACTAAGAGTGAGGCATGAGATCCTGATCTTGAGCACAGTAATCCAATTTGGACGAGTACTTGTACAGCAAATACATGAGGGCGTA
>NW_007400907.1:0-811 GCF_000475195.1 Diaphorina citri | reverse complement strand
TAGGGAGTTTTAGCGGTACGGTTTTAATTTATCAAAAAGGGGGGGTTTTTAGATAACGAAATGAAATGGAACAAATGAACAACAGAAAAATCAGAAAATCAAATCAATCAGTAGAAACTGTAAAAAGTATAATGAAGTGATTTTGTTATTCGATCAATCGTATTTCATTAAATTTTGTATTTATTGCAATTATTTGGACGTTTGTAACTTTGTAAAACCGTGATTTGCCAGTTTGAAAAGTCATTTAAAAGTAAGTACCTACCCATTAATGACCTGAAGCTGAAGACCAAACACTTCACTTTGATGTGTGTACAATTTATTTAAGTAAGTACCCGTTAATGACCTGAAGACCAAACGCTTCAATTTGATGTGTGTACAATTTATTCTAGCTTTTAACAAGCAACTAGGGGTTTGTAAAGTCTGTACCTAATAGGTATTAACCTTCCTATTTAATATGGGATAAATATTAGCAACAGGTGTAAAGGAAACAGGTGGTTTTATCCCTGAAAACAAAACAATGTTCCTTGTACATTTAGTCCAGGAGTCCATTCCATGAAGGACATCTTACTTTGTACTAAAGGCACACAAAAAATCATAGATCTGTGAAATTTTACTGTGTCAGGAGTAAGAAGTGCAAAACATAATGTCAGAATTGATTGGTGGAATACACCCCTCATTAGCGAGTGAGTCAAGGCAGGATTGAGGTTAAGAAGGGTTCAAGCTAGAGGTTCTTGGCAGTCCAGTACCATAAAAAAAGGAACCAAAAATTCTGAAATCTGAATCTAAAGATGGAACTATAAATAAATAATAG
>NW_007400906.1:0-811 GCF_000475195.1 Diaphorina citri | reverse complement strand
TCAAAAGCCTCCAAGTCCTATGGGTGAACGTGGATTGGTATCCTAAAATGCTAGAATTGAAAAACGGCTCGTCCTGGACCAAAATTGGTACATTAAAAAGAACCAATTTGTGGAAGTTAACACTTAAATGCCCACAATTTATACTCTCAAAGTAGAAATGGAATTGGACAACTCCATATCGAATCAGTCTCCAAAGTGAAAAGAATTGACCATATTGATGGTAGAGGATCGAACCCCGAGTCCGTGACTTACAAGACGAGTTCAAGTTACCGCGGAGTACCAGAACGTGGAAGTACTAAAACAGAAGAGCTGGAGGAATACGAAGATTGAGTTATAAGTGAGAGAGAGAGGTAACTGCCTTACCGCGGAGTACCAGAACGTGGAAGTACTAAAACAGAAGAGCTGGAGGAATACGAAGATTGAGTTATAAGTGAGAGAGAGAGAGGTAACTGCCTCGTCTCTCTCTCTCTCTCTCTCTCTCTCTCTCTCCCTCTCTCTCTCTCTGGTACAACAAAGAGGTTTGCCTGCTTGCTGGTCATAATAATCAAGACAAGGATGACGATAGAGAGAAGAGAGAGAGAGAGAGAGCACCAGAGGATATCAGGTATTAAGGAGTAAAAAAACATATAATCATTTACAGGGTGGAAACGTGATTATGACATTACTGAGGAAAAAATACAGGGTGTGACAGTCAATGGAGGGAATACTTAACTGATTTGGATTAAAATATCATTAGATAAATCTGACAACTTGCCAGGGTAAAGAGTAAGTGGTCCTTCGGGCCGGATATTTATTTTCTGGTCCTCCGGAC
>NW_007400905.1:0-811 GCF_000475195.1 Diaphorina citri | reverse complement strand
TTGCCTGGTATTGAACTCGCGGTCTGCCTTTTACCAGGCGAGCGCTTTGACCACTACGCCACCGAAGCTTTATATCACGAGGATGGTTTCTATCTTCTAAAGCTAGGTAGGTATGTAGGTACGAGTACTCGTATAACCCTTTGCACACCAATAATAGCATGATGTGCTAAGTATTTCATATCCTGCCAGTATGATTTATGGGTTTAGGAACGAGCATTAGGGAACCTGATCTCTAGATTCTAGGGCCCTGTATAGGGTTATTATAGAGCTATAGGGTTTATAGGGTTATTATACACGTAATGTTAATCATGATTAACTTGGAATTAATATTCTTCATTATTCAACGTCAGTGGCATGTTGCGTTCCTTGGGGTCAACTCTGGTGCATTCTGTAGTACGTTAGATAATTATGATTTTTCAATAGACTAAAATTGAGAATCATACCAGGTGTCATTAGCGTTGCAGACTAAATACACTTTTACACTAAAATACCTACATCGAAATTTAGTCCGTTGTTGTAAACCAAGCAACCAAGTTAGCTCGCCTTGACCATCGGCAATATGGAATCATTTTACTATTACCATTGACGATCTCGATAGATGTCCATCTGAGCGAAGGAAATTCCTTGGACATTCTCTGCCACTTACCTGAAAGCTCTGTCTTTATGTGAGAAATTAATGCTAATTGTAACCAAACATCCCACCCCAGTGCTTATCACACCAGTCTTGCACGCTGGAGGTCCGGGGCTCAAAAATAATAATAATCATTAATATAAATAAATAAATAAATAAGGATAAGGAAAGTAAAAACCT
>NW_007400904.1:0-812 GCF_000475195.1 Diaphorina citri | reverse complement strand
GGTTTGGATGAAAAATTGATGGAACTTGGCCTGGCGCACTGCCGTGCACTCAGATTACTTGTGTTATGGGATGTCGCTGATGGTATGTGTTTTTCAATCTTGCCAGGCAAGTCAATTCCATCATTGACATATGTGTGTTTGAGACATAAGGGGGTATTTTGTCGGATTTGATGTCTATTTCCACAGATAATTTCTTGAATGTTGTTGATAAGTTCATCTTGACGACATTTTTCTAAAGGATCGTAAGATGAGTATGGTTGAATGTTTGTCTGGGAGCTATTCTGTCAGTTTTGATATTCTGTTTGATGTCTGCTCTCATTCCTACAATGGTTTGCTCTGATAAAATGGTGATTTACTTTTGTTTGATAGAGGTTACAACTTGAAGTTACTAAAAGTTAAGACTAACGCTATTGAAAGCAGGGCATATCAAAACACTCACTTGTCTAACTGTTCCTATAGGAATACCTAATCTACGAACTACGAGTATTTCTTCGACTAGAAATAACATCTGGACAGGATCTCAACGTAACGGTTGACTTACACGATAGTATCCGTATCCACCCCCTCCGTTAAATTTCAAGTGGTTCCATTCCGGATATTAAAGAAAGTCTCAATGACTTCCGAAGTCAAATACCCAAATAATAAAAGTAAACCCAATATCCAGGTGTGAGTAAATAATAATTATTGGGATTATTAATGCATTTCATGAGGTAGACAAAAACAGACCATTAGGTAATTGAAACACTGGATGAAAATAGAAGACAGGAAGCTGCCCTAACTAAGAAAAAATATAAACATCTACTATAGAACCA
>NW_007400903.1:0-812 GCF_000475195.1 Diaphorina citri | reverse complement strand
TCCTATTAGCTGAAATAATAAAGTAGGTAAAATCCTTGCTTCAGCTAGAATCCACATTTACCCAACTAAATATAGCAAAAGAAACGATTTTTTTTTTTATAGAAATCCAGCCTTTCTAAGAACAAACCTTATAATGATTCTAAAGTTCGCCCCGGGGCGGGAATCGAACCTCGAGCTAATCGCCCCGTTTCAAGGTAACCAGACTGGTTCTTTTCCTCTATTCTTGTTCTCTTCCATACCTTTCTCTTCCCTCTCCTTACTTCTCCACGTTCTTACCCCTTTAATTCTTTCCTTCTTTTCCCTCATTCGCTCCTATATTATCTTCCCTCCTTCATTCCCTCCTCTCGTTTCTCTCCCTTCTCATTATCGCTTCCATTGTCTCCAAACACAAATTTTCCACGGGTTTTTGGCAACCTGGTTCTTTTCCTCTATTCTTGTTCTCTTCCATACCTTTCTCTTCCCTCTCCTTACTTCTCCACGTTCTTACCCCTTTAATTCTTTCATTCTTTCCTTCTTTTCCCTCATTCGCTCCTATATTACCTTCCCTCCTCTCGTTTCTCTCCCTTCTCATTATCGCTTCCATTGTCTCCAAACACAAATTTTCCGCGGGTTTTTGGCAACGATTTGTCTCCGAGTTTTGTTTTCCAAAAGTAAAGTAATAATAATAGTAAAAACAGGGTTAGGTAGATCACGTAATGTTCAGGGGTATACCGAGTTGTAGCAAAACTATTGCTAGAGGTAAAATGCATACAGGGTGAAGACTGGAGACACATTGGCATTTGTTATTATTATTTTTTTTTTTATATCGATTT
>NW_007400902.1:0-812 GCF_000475195.1 Diaphorina citri | reverse complement strand
GAGAGATAGGGAGGGAGAGAGAGAAAGAGAAAAAGAGGGAGAGAAAGAAAGAGAGAGGGAGAGATATATAAAAAAAGGAAGAGAGAGAAAAACAGACAGGAAGTAAGAGGGAAAGATATTAAAATAGAGCGAGGGAAGATGGGAGAGAGAGAGAAAGAGACAGATAGATAGGGAGGGAGAAAGGAAGAGGAAAAGAAAGAGAGGGAGAGAGAGAGAGACATAAGTGTGGGAGAAAGAGAGAGGGAGATAGGGAGAGATAGAGCGAGAAAAAAAAATAAGGTACATATGAACAAAGATAGTATGTGTACGTATACAGATTGTGGTGAGTTTTCCTCATTTAGGTATACTGTTATTTAGGACTAAACACCTACATACAAAGGTGTGTCTTAGCCACAGAACCATTAATATGTAGTTTACCTCTAAAGGAGAGCTAGAAAAGTTAAATTTTAGCTTTCTAGTTTTCTTTTGAGGTTTTTTGAACTAAAATTTTAGTTTTCAGCAATGTTTTATTATTTTACTATCATTATTTTTAGGGTAGGTAGGTACCTAAACTAGGTTTTGTGTTACGAATGTAGGTAAGTAGGTTGAAAGGTATCTATATACTTATGTATGTACCTATTTAGGTACTATGTTCCTGTATGGTTTACAAAGAGGAAGAAAGAGTGAGAGAGAAAGGAAGGGAGAGAGAGTGAGAGGGAAAAGGGAGAGAGAGAGAGAAAGAATTACAGGAAATTCGAACACAGATTAGTGAAACCCAAGAAATGCTGTAAACTCTCCTTCTCACTCTCTCTCTCTATGTCTCCCTCTCTCTC
>NW_007400901.1:0-812 GCF_000475195.1 Diaphorina citri | reverse complement strand
TTCCAATTTGGTCTTGTAGTTGGATTCCACAATTTTCAACAGGTTTCTCGCTATTGTTTCACTGCCATTTTCACCAAAGTATCACAACATTACGTGCTCGAAATTATTAAAATGATTTTTCCCAAGACACTATTTTACAAAATGACAAAATAACAGCGTAAATCATTTGACAATCTGTTATGTGAGGACAAGTGTTATCTGGAGAATATGAAAGCTATAGAGCATCCTAATTCCTAATGGTGAGTTGACACGACATTGCACATTATAATTATCTGTTATGTGAGGACAAGTGTTATCTGGAGAATATGAAAGCTATAGAGCATCCTAATTCCTAATGGTGAGTTGACACGACATTGCACTTTATGTTAACATTTGAAATTCCGCTCTCTTTACGAACACGAAACATTGCGAGCGTTTTAGCAAATTCCAAAGATTTCTGTTTTTTATTTAGACTACCCGAGTATACGATTGAAAAGTGCTTTTTTTGTCGACAGTTCCAATAAACTCTACTTCATTGGTTTCTTGTTTTTAAAATAAAATAATATCCTTTTGTGACTCCCTTATAGTAGCTGGTAAAAAAAACATAGACATGAACACAACAGAAAAATTCAAGACAGGATAGAAACAAAGAAGAAAACTGAAAAAACGAAACCACTCTGACTTCTGAGAGCTTGAGCGCTATAATCTATAATTTCATGCCGAGTGTAGATTTTTCCACATGAATTTATGTCAACCCAGAGTACAACCCAACACCTATGAACAAAGTTTCTTCTTGTCCATCGGATGATTTTACATGCTATGAGAATGGGAGA
>NW_007400900.1:0-812 GCF_000475195.1 Diaphorina citri | reverse complement strand
ATTAAATAATAAATAAATTTAATAAGTTTAAAAATTATAATAAAACACTTTCAAAAAACGAAACTATTAAATTTTCAATTTATTCAATAGATAACACAAGGTATTCTGAGTTCGCTATGTAATTATACTAATTATTATACCTACTCTCCAAAAAAGCTATAATTCAGAATAATCGACGAAGAAAGTCAATTTGGTCATTTAAAACTGGTTGATGACGATATCTCATATTAGTTATATTCGGTCATAACTAGAATCTCTTGTTAACAAGGCTCGGTCTTAGCATTCGGGATTTGACTAGTTTTACCAGGACTTTTCTGTGGGTTCGAATAATGGTAAAGCCCAGCGTTTTACGCTCTCTTGTTAACAAGGCTCGGTCTTAGCATACTAGATTAAATTGACCAGGTAGTTAAGTTTTACCAGGACTTTTCTGTCCTTCTCTCTTCGCTTTCGGGATGATAAGATGTTAGGAGTTACAGTTCCCTCTATCAGTGGTGGTGTAGTGGTCGCCTGGTAAACAGTAGGGCGTGGGTTCAATCCCAGCCGAGGTATGAAATTTTATCCTCAATATAATTTGAAAATTAGACCACAATAAATAATAGTAGTCTACTGCTGGAGGTAAGGGACTTTCCAGTCCTTTGCGAGCAGTTTAAATGAGCACTATTATTATTTAAATATGGTCGGCGTATTTAAATATGGTCAGTCCTTTTCGGGCAGCCCTATCGTGTACCATACCTCCGAACAGGTAGAAAGAGATAAGGAAGGGGAGAGGCTGTTCGTTGCTCCCAAGGTACCTGGAGAGACCCAAGCTCTAT
>NW_007400899.1:0-812 GCF_000475195.1 Diaphorina citri | reverse complement strand
GAGGGGGGAGGACAAGAAGCTAGAGTGGAAAAAGGCGGAGTATTGCTAGAAAGGAGGGTAAGGAGGAGAAAGAGAAACAAAAGAAGGAAGAGGCTAAGAAGGAGAAGAATTGGTAGAAAAAAGAGACCTTAAAAAGCTAGGATGGGAGGCGTTAATAGGATGAGTAAGAAAAAAGAGACCTTAAAAAGCTAGGATGGGAGGCGTTAATAGGATGAGTAGGAGTGGAAGGAGAAAACCAAGGGGGAGAAAGGAGAAGAAGGAAGAGAAAAGGAGGAGAAGGAAAAAGAAGAAGAGAAGTTTTAAAGGAAGGAGGAATAAAAGGGACAGGAAACGGGGAAAGGAAAGGAAGAGGAGAAAGAGGATGAGAAGGAGAAGTAGAAGGAGAACAACAAAAAGTAGTAAGAAACGGAGGAAAAACATAAGGAGGCGACGTAAAAAGGAAAAGGAAGAGGAGGAGAAGAAAAACAGAAGGAGGAGGAGGCGTTTACATTGTAACAAAACTATATTTTGTTATCTTTCATTTAAAATAAATATCACTCTTTTGTCTTGAAAATTGAACGTTTAGCATCATTTTAAAAACGGTCAGGTAACGCTGGGTCACCCTGTACATCTCCTTTTTTCCTCCTTCCCCCTTCTTCATCAATTTTCTTCTCGATCTTAATTCTCGTTTATCTTCTTCCTTTCGCGTCCTCCTTCTTCTTAATTTCGTGTTATTCTCGAATTACTCCCCCTCATTCCGCTGTTACTTTCAGATTGATTGATTTTCAATTGGCATGCCACAATCAGCTTACAGCAGCCTCCTCTGTTTGTGT
>NW_007400898.1:0-812 GCF_000475195.1 Diaphorina citri | reverse complement strand
TTTTTTTCTACTGTATATACCTATTGATGTATGTTAACAACCCAATGTGTTGAAACATGAAATAAATAAATAAACTTTGAAACCTAAATCACCTGATGCTCCTCTAAACATGTCCGGTGTTCCAGCGCGGATTAATCTGACTATGTAGGAAAAAAACGGTGTTTGCCTGGGTTAAATTCATCGTAAAGGGATTAGGCAGATCAGCGAGGTGTCATAAACGAGTGGCAGAGAGGTACTTTGTATACTTTCCGTTAGAGTTATAGGAAGATAGGAACATTAGAAACGTCTCTCATGATCATCTTCAATCTTCATCTCTTCTAAAGAGAAGAGTCAAGAAAAAGATCTGGCCTCCTATTTTTCACTGAAAACAGCAGCTTACAAAGTTCGTCCTTCGTCGAAAGAAACATCCGGCTAAGAACAAATCCGCGAACATAATCGCCAAATCCGCGAACATAATCGCCAAATCCGCGAACATAATCGCGAAATCAGATAGGTACTATATGTACATAGGTACGATAGGTGATAGGTAACATACCTATTATTAAAAACAGATAAACATTAAATTCTAACATACCATCAAGTTACCAGTTGAGATGTTGAGAATCACTACAACCGGACACAAACTCCTGAGAGACACCTCAAAACAGATATTTCCAGCGATTTACCGATTTCGAATGGATGTTGTCAACCATTTATCGAATCCGAAAGGTCGGAGCGATTCCAATATTAATTTCCTTGCATAGATCCGGAATTCCCGAACACATAGAGGTAACAGAAAGTAAAAACCCCCAGAACCCCCCCGAGTTGGTGAA
>NW_007400897.1:0-812 GCF_000475195.1 Diaphorina citri | reverse complement strand
TCCCATTTGAGACAGAAGGCTTCAAAACTGCCAGACTATTTAGTTTGGAGGGTAACGCGTCTGCCTTGTAAGAGCTAGGTCGCGGGTTCGATTCCTGCCCGGGCGAAGTTCATCCTAAACAGATAAGGTTCGTTCTCGGAACGGCTGATATCTTTCTCCTATCCTGTCTGCCTCCTCTTTTCGATTTCGGGACGATAAGCGAAAAGACGTTGCGCTGTTACAGAGCTCCCTACATCAAACCTCTTTGAAAACCAAATAGCCAACCTAGTTAGCTTAGTTGGTAGTGCGTCTGCCTTGTAAGTGCTAGGCCTCGAGTTCGATTCCCGCCCGGGGCGGATTTTATCCTGACGGGATGGTGTTCGTCCTCGGAACGGCTGGCTTTCTCCTATCCTGTCTTCCTTCTCTCTTCGATTTCGGGACGATAAGACCATAGCAGTTACAGTTCCCTCTGTCAAACCTCTTTCTTTAAATGAAAACCAAATACATTTTGTGTGTTTATGGTGGGATTCGAACCTTGGACCTTCTGTATCAGTTACCTGAACAGTGGCATAGCGTCCATGTAGGGCGTGTATGGCGGCCATACACTCAAAATTTACTCAAATACCCTTAAATATTGACTTTAAATATTTGCATGACTTATTTAGTAATGTCCATGGTGATGGAAATTAGTGCCCTACACGCCTTACACTTGACTTTAGACCACGCTACGCCACTGTACCTGAAGCACATCACTGGCATGGGTAGAATTATGATAGGTGTTGCTAGAATGGTAGTGTTTCTCTATAAGATGAAGCCAGTTATACAGGGTCCTC
>NW_007400896.1:0-812 GCF_000475195.1 Diaphorina citri | reverse complement strand
GTAACTGCTGAGGTCTTATCGTCCCGAAATCGAAGAGAGAAGGAAGACAGGATAGGAGAAAGCCAGCCGTTCCGAGAAAGAACCTTCTCCGTTCAGAATAAAATCCGCCCCGGACGAGAATCAAACCCGTGGCCTAGCGCTTAAAAGGCAGACAACCAAGCTACCTAGGCTAGCCTTAAGATCCTTTGAGACTGTAATTAAGGATGTTACACGAAATGCTCCATTGCCCATCCTATAACCCTATTATTTTCCTGCTGTAGTTCTAACCGGGTATTGCTCCAAGAATTCCGATTAGAATTCACTGTTGGAAGACGAGAGGTTTGATAGAGGGAACTGTAACTGCTGAGGTCTTATCGTCCCGAAATCGAAGAAAGAAGGAAGACAGGATAGGAGAAAGCCAGCCGTTCCGAGAAAGAACCTTCTCTGTTCAGAATGAAATCCGCCCCGTACGAGAATCGAACCCGTGGCCTAGCGCTTAAAAGGCAGACAACCAAGCTACCTAGGCTAGCCTTAAGATCCTTTGAGACTGTAATTAAGGATGTTACACGAAATGCTCCATTGCCCATCCTATAACCCTATTATTTTCCTGCTGTAGTTCTAACCGGGTATTGCTCCAAGGTAGAGATGGATACGAGTGAATACTTTACTCATTAAAATACGGATCGTCACAATATCCGTACGATCCGGATCGCAACAAGAAATACTCGATTACTGAAAAAAAGTATCCGTGAGTAAAAAGTAATCATGAGTAAATAGGTACCTATCTTTATTATTTAGATAGAATCCTATGAGTAATGTATTCGACTATTGAG
>NW_007400895.1:0-812 GCF_000475195.1 Diaphorina citri | reverse complement strand
GAGGATAAAATTCCATGCCTCGGCTGGGATCGAACCCACGCCCTCCTGTTTACCAGGCGAGCGTCTTGACCACTACACTACCGAGGCAGGTTTTTAGCTTTCCACAAAAATTACAGTAGGTATACATAACACTCAGTCGGTAAGTTTTAAAGTCCACCGCTGCCAGCCTAGTAAGCTTGGTTGGTAGCGCGTCTGCCTGGTAAGAGCTAGGTTGTGAGATCGATTCCCGCCCTGAGCGGATTTTATACTGAACATCGTACTAGAAGAAGAAGAAGAAGAAGAAGAAGAAGAAGAAGAAGAAGAAGAAGAAGAAGAAGATAGCAGTATTACAGTTAGTTAATCTTCACAATGGCATGGAAGCTCCTAGGTTACATTCAAATAATTTAAATTACATTAAAGTTTCTTGGATACACTGGCATATTCTTCCCTTCTCTATATATATATATATATAAAAATCTATATCTGTCCAAAAGTTGTGAGGACTTGGCTTTTGTAGCATAGGTTCAATGGGTTCATAGTTTCCCCTTTTGTAAATTTTAAACTCTTTAAAACCAAATCTGTTTTCTTCACAGAGAGTACTGAAGAACAAAAGTTGTGAGGACTTGGCTTTTGTAGCATAGGTTCAATGGGTTCATAGTTTCCCCTTTTGTAAATTTTAAACTCTTTAAAACCAAATATGTTTTCTTCACAGAGAGTACTGAAGAATGATACATACCGTACTGCTCAGCAAATGTTGGAACATGACATGCGGGTTAAGCACAACTGGGCTCTACTACAAGGTGGACAACTGGAAGGCCTGTCACCAGATTATC
>NW_007400894.1:0-812 GCF_000475195.1 Diaphorina citri | reverse complement strand
AAAAATTTGGCCTGCGGCGCAGTTATTTCATGGTGCAAATGGAGGACTCAAGACCTTACCCTAGTCGGATGAAAAAAAGATTGAAGAAATTTAACAGGCTTGAGAACATTGCTTGGGGGAAAAAAAAATCGGCTGCAGCGCAGTAGGAATAGGGTGGAAAATCTTGGAAAAGTAGACTGGAAATTTTGAAAAATTGGACTGGAAAACCGGGAAAAGTCAGGGAATTTTATTTTTCCATTTTGGTAGACACCCTGTGCTAGTACAAAGTAAATCATTTGAACAAAGTTTCCAATTTTCTCCTGGTACACAAAAAGTAGACTGGAAATTTTGAAAAATTGGACTGGAAAACCGGGAAAAGTCAGGGAATTTTATTTTTCCATTTTGGTAGACACCCTGATGTACATATATCTACTTAATATTATTTACTTGAAATACTTATACATACATATATGTATCTATGAATTTGATGGCACATTCGTTCTCTTTTGACAAATTTTTTGATGGCAAATTCGAGGAAATCAGGCTGTATCCCGCAAATTATTGCTGTAAAAAAAAGTGGATATAACTTTCGAAATTTTTTGATATTGGCTTGTTACAAGCGCATATTTCGTGAACCATCATTCCTAGAACCCTTACATGTACACCGATGGATTTCTCGTGAAAAGCTACATAGCAAAGACTCCTTGGTCATTTTAAATACTCTAATGGAAACTCTTGTTGAAATATTTGGAGAGATCACAGAGAGGAGAGAGGGAGCAGAGAGAACCTTCCAGTCTGAAAGCAGAAGAGAGAATGAGCTCTGACAAAAATCT
>NW_007400893.1:0-812 GCF_000475195.1 Diaphorina citri | reverse complement strand
TATAAAAATTTCTATTTTATCTGCCTAAATAATTTGTTTATTTCAAGCAACTCTAGGGTCTAAAAGTAGCCTTATTATCGTAAAACGCAGTGTAAATATCTTGTAACCCCCAAAACAAGAAAAATTGTTAAATATATCGATATATCGGCGATATATCGATATATTTCCCCCGATATATCGATATCGATATATTTGAGGGGCCGATATATCGATATATCGATTTATCGATATATTTGCAACTCATTTACATCCCTAAGGAGAGGAAGAAGAGAAAGAGGAGGTAGGAACATGAAAATAGGTTGTATGGTTACTCGTGCGAGTATTGTTTATAGGTACTGTGTAGGAGTAGGCGTTAGAGAGTTCCATACAATCTATTTTGTTGTTCAGGATTTTGAAAATAAAAAGTAGAAGGATTTTTTTGTGATGTTGGGAAATGGACGGAAGAGATAGATGACAGCGCAGATCTGAGTAAGATATATTGTTAGGAAAGGAAGGATAGAAGCCATTGACTTTATAAAATGTTCAGACTTATGTAGCGTAGACCCACAGGTGGGCCAATAAATGGTACGTTTTTTAGGTGGGCGAATAAATGGTACACTTACCCTATAGGTTAGGTATAAGGTATAGGTACGTGTCTATACTTTGAGGCATCCAAACTACCACTGCATAATTAAGTTTGGATAGGATTAGAGCATTGAAAAGAAGAAGATGGGAGTCAATATCTTGTACAGAAAAGAGAGCGCATGATGAAACCCAAGCTTTTGAAACAGGATGTTTTAACGTTTTTTAAGTGAAGATTAAAGCTGAGATCA
>NW_007400892.1:0-812 GCF_000475195.1 Diaphorina citri | reverse complement strand
CGAAGTGGTATTTTTTGGGGGGATCTCATAACTTTTTGCAGAAACTTAGCATAATATGACGTATGAGCGTAGCGCAACAAAGTACAAAGACAATAGGCATAGTAACATCATTTGGTAAGGTTTGGTGAGTTTGGGTTATTTCTGAGTGAAAAACACCATAGTAATATCTTTGGGTAAGTTTTATTAAGTTCGGGTCGTTTCCGAGTGAGAAAATACCATAATCTGATATCCTTGGAATACCTCTATAACGGACACTCATATAATTCGAGTTTATTGCAGAAAGACAAAACATATATCTATAAGTGTATTGTCAATGCATGTAGTGCCAAAATAAAATTTAACCAGAAGAGAACTGAAATCCTAGAGGACCATCTTTGTGCACACACAAATCACTCTGCAAAATCATCCCC
Source organism: Diaphorina citri (assembly GCF_000475195.1). Lineage (NCBI taxonomy): Eukaryota > Metazoa > Arthropoda > Insecta > Hemiptera > Psyllidae > Diaphorina > Diaphorina citri. The sequence goes on along the minus strand of NW_007400892.1, from coordinate 402 downwards.
TTCCATAACAACACACCAAGGCAGTACGAACATAGCTAGCCCCCGTACTCAGACCACTCATTCTAGGCAAAGGAAAAAGAAAGGGAGTGCTTCTGTTAGTGAAAATCTGACGCCTCAGGTAGTGACTAGGTCTAGAGCAGTAACGTTCAATTTGACGAACATCGACACCAATCACTCCCGCACATCAGATGTAACCAACATAAAGTCAAACAACACAACATCAGCCGCCCTTATTGATAATGAATCAAGCTTAACTTCCCCTACTTATAATTATGATAGCCCGGGATCATGTGTTAATCACGAGACAAGGAAACTTGATCGTATAGCTTTATCTAGGGAAGTCTACATTCAAACGGACATAGATGCGATAATCTGGTCGAATATGAGGGACGGTTTAATAGA
>NW_007400891.1:0-812 GCF_000475195.1 Diaphorina citri | reverse complement strand
AAATAAATTAAAAAAAAAAAAAATAATAAAAAAAATAACAATAATAAATAAACGGGCTATAAAATCAAATAGGTGAACTTAAAACATAACATTCCAAAGCAAATTTCAGTAAAAAATATAAAATAGAAAATGATGGAAATTTTAAAAAATAACTAAGAAGTAATAACGAAAAATAAATTGTAGAAAACAAAAAAATAAATACATTAATACAGTCCTACTATTTATACTCACATGATTCCCTATTGTTTTTTGGAAAGCTTTATAAAAAGAAATCTTCACACAAAACAGGTAAGTATTTTAAATACATAAACACAATATTATACTAAAAAAAAAGTGTTTTTGGAAAAAATGCTAACACCTCTAACATAACACATCTAACATTTTCCTTTAAATCTAGAATATTATGCATTATTTAATGCCTTCTTTTCAAATAGAAAAAAAGTGAAAAAAAAAAAAAAAAAAAAAAAAAACCCCTGTTGCTGCTGGATCTTGTTAAAAAAAAAAAAAATGAAAAAAAAAAAAAAAAAAAAAAAAAAACTCCCAATATTGAAATACTCGTATCTAAGTCATTGGTAAAAGAAGCTATTAATTTTTAAATGTAAAAGAAAAATTTCAATGATGTAGGACTTTAATGTTAAAACTCCTGTAGATAAATGTCTAATGTTAAAACTCTTTGGAATAAATACCTAAATTATAAATCACCTACATAAACAAAATGGTATAACTTGAAGAACAATAACCACAATATAATCGATTTCATAATTAGTTCATTTTTTTATTTATAATTTTTTAAAATATAATTTTTAATTTGT
>NW_007400890.1:0-812 GCF_000475195.1 Diaphorina citri | reverse complement strand
TCCCCAAATGAGATGATATCGAATTACTATGCTCTGTACCAATCTCTATGTAAAGAAAAACTGGGAGTTTCATTACAAATTTTTATCAGTCAATGGTTTCTTCAAATTAAGCCTCTCTTCTGACCAGTGGGCAATATCTTCATTTTGTTCTGAATATGTTTCCATGTCAAGTATGCTATTAACGTGATGGTATTCATGTCGGTGTGCTTCCAACCAATCCTTGACAATATAAGATGAATTATCTATATTATGGTCACTTCGTATCCTGTAAGAGTATAAATAAAAGGACATAAAAAAAAAATCTATGCCTAGGTACTTGAAAAGTATAGTAATATTGCTGTGTTCCAAACACACAGAACAAAAGTAGAGCCTGAATAAAACACAGTAGGCACAGGGCCCAGCACAGAAGACAACACAACATTTAATACTTGGAAATATCTTTAGACTTACCACAAGTACATTCTATCCTTTGGATAGTTCAATCTTTCAAACAGGGTAAGGAAATATGGCAGTGTGTGAGCCTTGTTTCTGACTAGTATGGCAACAAATACCGAAGGTTTCTTCTGTGCCATCTCCTCTGTTAGAGATTTCGCTATTATGTATTTGGGTGTCCTGCTACGGGCTATGGCTGTTTGAGATTTGCTCTAATGTTTGGGTTCGGTTCTTTAGTTTCGATTTCCACCTACAATGAGAAGTAGTTTGGCGTGTTTGTTTTCTCGGTTAGTCACTCGACTTACTATGTGGCGAATTAGTTTGATGTGGAGAATCAGCCGAGGTGTAACCATTCATTAGCAGCGAAGTTATGCGAAATG
>NW_007400889.1:0-812 GCF_000475195.1 Diaphorina citri | reverse complement strand
TAGACATTTATAGTATGGAAGATTTGTCAGTATCCTGGTTTCCTCCTACATCGCTTTCGTCACTACTGTGAACATTATTATCAATCGCATCACCTTGTGCAGCAGACTTTGCGGGAACTTTAGGATCCAATACACCCGAGGCAAACTTGGTAGCTTCATCTTTGTAGAATGAAAACCTCTTGATTGGTTTATCAATGCCCAGCACGATCATATCAATAACAATATCTGTGCTGTGCACGGTTAATATTTTCCGCACCAAACTGATAGCATCTTTCCGCTCCATGTTGGTACGATATTTGGAGTCCATGTAGCCTTGAATGGTCCTGCATTTACCCTCGTAGGCGTCAATACAGTACGTGCAGCATTGGAGGAGAACCCCATTGATGATGCTATACAGAGTCAACTGGTTGCTCGTCCTGTCCATTCCGCCTACAATGAACTGGATGTAGCTCTGTGCTTCTCCTTGCTTCAGCATCTTCTGCTGAATTTGTTTGGCCACGGTGACTGGCGTCAGATATTGCTGATCGCACTCCATGCGGATGATTTCCACAAACTTCCGCAGGTTCTCACAACCCTCCACATGTGTTGTACATACACAATACACATCCTCTGTCAAATGGACTGGAGTCTGCCAGAGACCTCGCTCGTATTTGTCACTTTTAGACGACGAGGCTAGGATAAGTCCACATTGGAAGTGCAATCCTAGGATGGTCATGGCGGGAAGCGAGTTTCTCAGTCACAATTTCAGTGCTAGAAGTTCCGCACCAAATACATCCCTTCGTTCTCTATAGATTTATTACTTGTAATTTTGT
>NW_007400888.1:0-812 GCF_000475195.1 Diaphorina citri | reverse complement strand
AAACCCACCCCGGAGATAAAAATAGGAGAGAGTTGCTTGTTTAGAATTCGAATTAGAGGACTGATGTTTCGAATATTTTGGTGTACCTACTTAGCTATATTTACTGCCCAAACAACATTTTAGGTTGGCGTCAATCAGGGTAAGTGTACCATTTATTCGCCCACCTAAAAAACGTACCATTTATTGGCCCACTTGTACCATACGCCACATAAGTCTGAACTCGACGAAATTTTTCAAGATCCAATTTTATCAAAAGAAAGGGCAGAATGCTATCAAACCAGTAGTATTCCAAAATTGTAAATTAGAAAAATAAATGTGGGTAGGTGGGCCAATAAATGGTACGTTTTATAGGTGGGCGAATAAATGGTACACTTACCCTAGTTAGCATTAAGCAGAAAAGAACCACCCATCAAGGCAATTCCCTTTTCGGATGGTTCTTTTCTGGCCAATACTGTCCAATTTACTTCCAGGAAACTGGAAAAGCATCCTGAATCCTGATTATGTAAGATTCAATTCAGGAATTCCAGGATGCTACAGGATAGCCGGGAACCCCAAGTATGATGAGAACAGTAATTTAGCCTAAATACGGACGAACTAGTTTCAATTACCTACCTCAATTTCAGTCTGGAGCAGATCAAAAAGCTGAAATCTATTGTCAGGACGTCTATGACGGTTTTACCACATAGTTTAAAGAAATATGACTATTTGTTCGACATTCTATTACAATTTCCTTCCTAAGGCTCATTTCACACTGAGCGGATTTTTACCGCGCGGATTTTTACCGCCTGCAAAATCCGCGATTTCTTTCACAC
>NW_007400887.1:0-812 GCF_000475195.1 Diaphorina citri | reverse complement strand
ACCCCGGTGTATAGCAGATACAAAAAGACATCTTTCCTTTGTTCTGCTATCGCCATTCGGCGAAAGCTAAGGCCGCTACAACAACAACAACAACAACAAAAACAACACTTAGCAGTTATACAATGAACCTATAGAAAGAATAGACCCCTATAGAAAGAAATATTTAGCTATAATAAATAGGTACCTACCTATTTTATACTAGCGAACTGCCAAAGGACGGTTTTTATGAATCTGCAGTCAGAACACGAAATGAATGGAAAACAAAAATAGAAATGGAATTCGATGATTGGTAAAAAGTCTCAAAATAAACACAAACCCCCACATGACCCACATCTGCTGATAGCAAAAAGGTACATACATAATATGTAGTCTATTTTTTTCTATAGGTATAGGTCTGACGAGATACAACCTCTATTTTCCACCATTTGCTATTTTTAACACTTCTTTTTTCAACTATGTACCTATAGAGGTTGCTGTCCCTGATTTTGTCCATAAGTTAAGTATATGCACAGACACCCTGTATAGAGGTGCATTATAATGTAGGTACACCCTGTTTAAGTTAAGTACTTGTTCTATATTTGCGATGCCATGTGGCGAATACAAGGTCAAAGCTTTGTCAGCACAAATTATAAGATGCCGAGAGGCACAGAACTTAACTTTTAAACCGGAGAGGAAGAGAGAAAGAGGGAGGGGGAGAGAAAGAAAGAAAGAGAGAGAGAGAGAGGGAGAGAGAGAAGGAGAGAGGGTGGAGAAAGGGAGAGAGAGAGAGAGAGAGGGAAGAGGAGCTATATATAGAAGGGTTGGGTAGAAAG
>NW_007400886.1:0-812 GCF_000475195.1 Diaphorina citri | reverse complement strand
CTCCATTTCTCCAACTCTACCATAACTTTCCCGATGCAAATTGATTGTTCGGCAAATTTTTTATTCGTAAACCTGTAGGTAACTTGACATCTTTGTCTGATATTTTGTACGCACGTTTATTTTTTGTTTCATGTGAATCACATGCAACTTCTTTATAATTTGACTTAATTCTGTACAATCTTTTATGTTTGATGTGCAACTTATCATGTACCTACCTACTCACTTATTTTTGTGGATTTTTATTATGTTTGATGTGAGATCAAGTTGCATAGAAATTGAGCTTTTTCTGAGATACATTGAATTTCGGATTTGAGGACGTATTGAGTTTACAGCTCGTTAACAATGGTAACATGTTGACTGTTTAATGGTCTTTATGGAGAGGAAAAAAGAGAAAGGAGAAGATTTAGATAGACGAGGAATCTCTCCTTTTATATAGCCCCTAGGTAATATATCTTTTTTCTCCATGATGAGTAACGACATGTTGTGTAACTTCGTTTGGTATCTAACTAGGTAGGTATTAAAAGATTAGGATTTCCAACTTTCAAAATGTCATAGGTCCTACCAAAGAACTTATTTTCATTTTATTAATCTCGAATTTACAACTATATTTGGGGAACTGAAAGTCATGTCTGTAGCAACTCATTTTCTCGCTTCCTGACAAAGCGTAAATTTGCACAATACAAAACTGCAAATCCTTCCTAACCCTCCACAAGTTCTACGTCTACCCCTCAGTACTCTCCCTATTATTACTTCCTCCCCCTCCCTTAGCAGCAATTTCCTCTCCCAATCCAGGAAAATCCATGAGCTGTCCC
>NW_007400885.1:0-812 GCF_000475195.1 Diaphorina citri | reverse complement strand
GGCCCAACTTTAGGTCTCATTATCTCAATTTGAAGAAACTGAGGGTTAGGCAAGTCTGGCACCGGACCACTCAATTGTTTCATATAGGAATAGGTAGTCGAACTTAAAAACATATCTCCAACTCAGGATGGGCAAGAGAGTAAAAAAAAAGGATTCGAATTTAAAAGAGGTTCAAGATTTGTATGGATGAAGAAATATACCTCTTTTCAAACCACTAGTCAAACCAGTTGTAATCTTTCCACCCACTTGGGCTTACAGCGCTGTGAAGAAAGTTGAAATATCAGCTGATATCTGTTCCAAACTTAAGAGACCATCGGAGAGGAAGAGCAACAACGTTGGAAACATAATTTGTAAATTTTAATAGTATACATCGCCTCCTCTGGAATTACAGAGTGTAGCTGAGATGTTGAATTTTGTTTTAGAGGTCTTTATGGGCAAACAATCTTGAGTTTGCTAATATCAGCGAGTATTTTGCTGATCTCTAATGATTAGTCTAGGTACCTTCTACAAATAGTACAAATGTCACATTGGGAATGAGGTCTGTTTTCTCTTTAGAATTGGAAATTATTACAGCATTAGAAATTATTTTTCCACGTTTTAAAGGAGGCACCAACTCACTTTTCTGTCCCATTTGATATCCAATAGATTTTCTAATAATTATTCTTTAGTCATTACCTACATATCAACCGAATAATCCGAAATAGGTATCTATATAATCACGGCCACAGTGTAGAAAGAGGGCAAGAGGTTTGGGATGCGAAGATGGTGCGGGTTGTTTTTAATTGAACTGTTGTTATTTTAAGAAAAATCAA
>NW_007400884.1:0-812 GCF_000475195.1 Diaphorina citri | reverse complement strand
ACGACACGTGAATGCGAAAGACGTGACTTTTTTGTTTACAAAATTTCATTTCTTATCACTTGACATCACTTTTTGCTTTTTGAGCAGTAGATTGCTAAAAGCCAAGGTTTTCCTGTTGTCTTGTTAATTTTTTTAATTAAGATGATAAGTAGGAATTTTCTATCAAATAATTACCTCATTAGAGAAATCCTAAATTCCTGTAAGCATCGAGCAAAACTGTAAGTATCTTTTGATTCCAAAATATCACCATGGCCCTCAAATTTATCACAATATTTGAAATCTTGACATTACGTCTCTAAATCTAGGTCAAGTCCATGGACCTTACCCTTGATTTTGAATTTTTATCAGTATCAAAAATAACATCAGATACCGAGGTAGTGTTTGGTTAACACTATTTTATTCACTCCATAGGTGACCATCATTAAGGTTATAAGTATTTATTCGTTAACTTTAGGTACTGTATTGAAAATTATTTAGTCACACCTACACCTTACATCACCTATAAAAGCTAGCAGTAACTTCAAGGTTTTCTGAGAATTTCTGAACATCTCACCTACATAATAATAATAATAAGGTTTATTCAGTTTATTTCCTGTTGAAAATAATATGGCAAAATAGAAATGTTGAAGAAGTGACTAATGCAGTGTCACAGGTCTTACTTAATTCCTCTAGCTCAAGTTATGAGTATAAATTAAATTCATTGGTATTAGTCATTGTTGTCTAACTTATTATTATTGGTAGTTGTGCATAAGGCGCGTCAATGGGACATTACAAAAATCCGTTTATAAGAGGGAAGATACTTGCTTTAGGAG
>NW_007400883.1:0-812 GCF_000475195.1 Diaphorina citri | reverse complement strand
TTACCTTCTCTGTTTCTCTCTCTCTCATTTACTTATGCTATGCTTAGGCTCTAAGAAGACATAAAAATAGAGAGAGAGAGAACATAACAGATTGAGGGGGCTAGAAAGAAAGAGAAAAAGACAGAGCGAGAGAGAGAAAGAGAGAAAGAGATAAAAGGGAAGATAGAAGAAAGAGGGGGTATTTAGGAATAGAGAAATAGAGAGAGAGAAAGAGAGAGAGAGAAAGACAGAGATAGGGAGAGATAATATTATAAGGGATCATCCTACAGAATTACAATTCCCTAAATCCCTAAACAGAACACCGAATACTCTGCCCTTCTCTCTCTCTCTATCTTTCTTTCTCTCTCTTTCTTTCCCTCTCTCTCTATTTGTCCCTCTCTCTTTCTCTCTCTCCCTCTCTCTTTCTCTCTCTCCCTCGTTCTTTCTCTCTCTTTCTTCCTAATTTTCTTCTTCGTTTCCTGGTCCCCCCCTCTTCTTTTTCTTCATTAGACAATTCTTCCACTTGAAATAATAATAAATTTAATTCAAAGATGGGGGAGAAAGAGAAAGTTAAATCTTTTTTTATTTTTTACTTGAAACAATTTCCCCTTAATTTTATATTTTCCAATCAAATATATAAGACCTTGTTTAGACTGCGGGAGTAAAGGACTTTTCAGTCCTGTGCTCGTAGTATAAACAAGGTATATTCTATTCTATTCTATTTCTTTTCATCCTACCCGAGTAGGACTGTACGAGTATTAGGGCGTTAGGGGTCTTTTTCTCCTTTAAACTTATTTTCCGCACTAAAATCCCACATTTTATTTGTAAAAAAA
>NW_007400882.1:0-812 GCF_000475195.1 Diaphorina citri | reverse complement strand
GGATCACTGGAGCTAAGCAACGTTGCGCGTGGTTGGTATCCGGAGAGGTGACCATCTTGGCAATCGCGTGCTTTCCCGGCCACAGGACATAGATCAGGGCCGTATTTAGGGAGGCCGAGGACCCCCTCCTTCCATTGGGATTTCATATTTTGATCCTTTACTGTGGGCCGGACTCCAAAAATTCAAAGTATCCACCCTGGAGATTCTTTAACTTTAAATTATACGATATCCACCGGTTCTTTACACTGGGGAGGTAAAGATTACGACATGTCGGCCATGTATGACTTTTTATGTTAAAATTAATAATCTAAAGTCTAAACCTAATCTAAATTATGATTTATTTGTGGTGAAGCTGAGAGTTTCTTCACATTTTTTATGGATATCACAGCATTACTAAAAGCCTCCTGTACTATTTCTGACATATCTATAATTTTTTTACTCTGGTAATGGTCGCTAGTCCTCACGAGGCTGAGTGCACCCCGAACTCCGAGCACAGAGCCGAAAAAAACCTCGGCCTCGCCGGGAATCGAACCCGGACCTCCTGCGTGCAAGCCTAATGTGATACCCACTCGATAATGCCGCCACTGGTCACTACGCGATTAAAGTAGCTACTCAATTGTCCTCACGAGGCTGAGTGCACTCCGAACTCCAAGCACAGAGCTGAAAAAACCTCGGCCCCGCCGGGAATCGAACCCGGACCTCCTGCGTGCAAGCCTAATGTGATACCCACTCGGCCACGGAGGTTGCTTTGTTAAAATTAATATTCTTCAATTAAATCCGTCCAGGTGTGTGCCCTAAACAAGGAGCATTTC
>NW_007400881.1:0-812 GCF_000475195.1 Diaphorina citri | reverse complement strand
GTTCGTTGACATGACACTCGGAGTTGAATATTGATGACATGAGATCTGCCAAACCTCTGACAAGAGACAAGATCTAGACACAAGGGATCTAGAAACACTACACAACGGACCGCCTCGAAAAAACAATAATACCATCAGGGGGGAACGATTAGCCCGTGGTAACACGCTTGCTTGCCATGCAAAAGGTCTAAATTGGTCATACTACAAGGAACTGCTGATTTGCTGAATCTAGAACCTATGACCGGAGTACGTAGCAGTCTCAGAGAAACCTGAATGTATGTTGAAACAACTAGATATACACAAAACTACCTAGATCAAATAGAGAAGGCTTAAGAACACAAGAATTATGCAACTAGAAGACTAATCTTCATTCAACAAGTTCTTCCTTCAGAAAGTGATGCTCAAAGGAGACTTGAAATTCAAGATGCAATTATAAGAGTACTGGAAATGACTTCAATGTTCTAAGATGCAATTTTGAGAGAAGACTTTGATTTATATTCATTATGCATTCTATGCTATGATATTGAAAGGTGTTCATAGAGAACGTAGGATTATGATTATGAGTAGCCTATCACTTAGTATTGGGTATCGGATATCCATTGAACATTTTGATTGGATGTGAAATCCTTGTCCCATAGAGATAGAACGTCAACTATTATGCACGAATATCTTGTCTAGTGAAACATGACTAAAGTTACCAAACTCATTAACACCTCCTCTTCCATTTATTAATTGATTTTCCATATGGGAAGAAAAGATTAGAATGGAATAGCCTTGTTTGTACTGAAAGCATAGGACTGAAAAGTCCTATT
>NW_007400880.1:0-812 GCF_000475195.1 Diaphorina citri | reverse complement strand
GCTAGCTTTGATTTACTTACAATGAGTTGTTTATATTTGTAGCTAGCTTTGATTTACTTACAATGAGTTGTTTATATTAATTTGTAGCTAGCTTTGATTTACTTACAATGAGTTGTTTATATTTGTAGCTAGCTTTGATTTTCAGATCTGCCGCCATCATCATAATTTCCAACACTGTGAATAGAGGGGACAGTCGATCATCTTGCATAATATAGCATGAGGATCTGGTACTTAGCTTCTTACTGGTGCATTCTTTGACATTCGTGGCCTTAACGTCCCCCTTGTAGCCGGATTGTCTGAAAACAGGACACATAGGACAAACGGGTTAAAACTTACTTCTCTAGGAGAGTCAATCTGTCAAGTAGCAACATATATTATGTAGTAAACTTATGGGTTAAAACTTGTTGAGGTATGGTACTTTAGAAATCAAATCTATCCAAATCAAAAAGGCTTTTGACACTTTTAGCCTTTACAGTCTAAGCTCTAAAAATCAAACTTGCCTACGAACAATATTATTTATCCTTGGTTCTTCTCTCGTCGATGTTTCTTCTTTACTTTTCTGTCTTTCTTTCAGTTGTCTGCAAAACAAGAAACAAGTTGCGTTTGCTTCGAATGATTGCGAAACATCGAAAGAAGTTATCTTGATCAAATTCTCTTCAATAGATAGGTAATACTACTATCTTATGTTTATTTAATGTATTGATGAAAACAAATAAATTTGAAATGTTGAAAAATAATAATAAGATTGCGAAAGACGCACTCTGTATAAACGTGTACTATACGCATAATTATCCCACGTTAAGCCAAGCCAT
>NW_007400879.1:0-812 GCF_000475195.1 Diaphorina citri | reverse complement strand
GTAGGCCAGTGCTTCTCAAATTGTGTGCCGTGAGGTCGCGTTAAGTGGGCCACGAGATCTGATTTTGAAATAAATAACTAACAACATTAATTGGGGAAAAATATCCCAAACTGTGAGATAAAGAAAGACCACAGACCAAAATAAAAAAAAAGGCTTACGGCGGGCGCTATAGACCACAACTACTACCTACTCCCTCCTTTTCGTTTCTTCAATGGAGCAGTTGCATTTTGGTAAAATTTATTATTAAAAGGTCGATTTCTATGAAAAAAGTTGTGAAAAATCCAAATCTGAGGTCAAAACTTTGAAAAAATAACTGTAAAAGGTCGAAAATTCAATTTATATTCTCCGTCAGAGTCCTGAACTCTGACGTCAAAATTCAGGAGATGCGCAGAAACGTATGCGCACAAATATGAACTGCGCAGAAATGCATGCGCACAAACAGATTAATGTGTTGCCTGAGAGGGAGCTTTGCTCGTAACATTTGATGTGACGTCATCGCGTACGGGAGCGTATGCCGTGACGTCAAAGTTCAAGATTTACCGAAATTTTTAAATGGATTTATCCCGGGATCTAGAAGTCGTGGAAGAAAAAGAAAAGTTCCGGAATCCCTCATTTTCCCAGCTTTTTGACTTTAAAACTTCACCCAAGTAAGCGCAACTGTTCTATTGAGACAAAATACAAGAAAAATAATGCGTAAGGGTGTTTTTTAACATTTCTCCCTCTTTTCACCACTCCCCCTCAAAATCAGGAGTGAGTATGTGCAGGCTAACTTCGAGGTGGGGAAGCACATGTTAATGAATGGTACGGCAGAT
>NW_007400878.1:0-812 GCF_000475195.1 Diaphorina citri | reverse complement strand
AGGACAGAAGAGGAATAATTACCATTCAAGCTTTATTGCTGTTTTGTGTGTCTGGTGGGAATTTTTTTCTTAACTGTTTCTTTTTTCGGTTTAATTCTTGCCGGGTTTCAATTGATTTCTATCTATTAGAATCTATTGTGGGGTTCATGTCGTGGGGAATAGTTTGGTATTCTTTACACTAGGGTTGTTTTTTGTGCTTCTTAACTTGGTTCTACATCCTCATTTTATTCGAGAACTGAGGCTAAATTTCGTCTGTTTTCCAAGTTAATTTCATTTCTTCCCTTCGTTTGTTTATTGAATGTCGATTTCCATATTATGTTGCCTGCATCATATTATCAGTAATACAGGTAGATTGAACTCTTTAATGAGTGTCACCAATTCACCATCACTATCCGTGGAACTTTTGCTTTCATTTTGAATCGCTTCCAATATGATTATTTCAAGAATGTGTTCGTTCCATGTTTTGTATCTCCATCCCAGCATAGTCTACTTGAACCACCTACAGGTATGCGAGTTTCAAGTAACAATGTATTCTCTCTGTTCAAATCCCCGTCCCCCCTCCGTCCATATACTTTATGTAATACATGAACGTTTCAAGGTTACACGATACATATTGTATCTTGACTCTGATTGGTCGGAATCTCGTGACCAATGAGTTGGCTTGATTTCTCTTCAGAGTCTTCAGTTACAATGTTTATATCTTCGCCTTGGTGACTATTATGCTCATCATCAGCATTATCAGAGCACAATATCACACACATTAAGAGTTTTGTTATGCTAAATAAATGAGGTGTAATATTTTAATGGTCTGA
>NW_007400877.1:0-812 GCF_000475195.1 Diaphorina citri | reverse complement strand
GATGAGGGAGCACATAGAGGGAAAAGAACTATGGTGGATTTCACCAATATTTATTCAGTCATTAGAACTCCTGTTAAGCTAACAACCAGTTAAGTTACATTTAATTTGTATTGGCTTAACAGGGGTGTTTGGGCTGTTTGAGGCTGAAAAGAAGGTTGGTGAAATCCACCATTAATGAGAGATTTCACTAATGGGAGGATTTTTAATCGTCCAAAAAGGACTTTTTAACTATCCAAAAAGGAGTTTTTGAAAACTCATTAAAAACTCCTTTTTGAAAATTAAAAATTCTCCCATTAATTAATTAATTTGTCGTTAAGTCATTGGTGAAATCCACCAACAGAGTTAGTGCTGCCAACCTAATTAGCCTGGTTTGTAGTGTCCTTCTGATGTCACGGTTGAAAAATATCAAGAGGAAAAAAATAAAAACCTCATACGAAAAAAATTGGGCCCGTCCGGGATTTGAACCCGGGACCTCCTGCACCCAAAGCAGGAATCATACCCCTAGACCAACGGGCCACGATATTTACTAGAAGTAAACCAGATCTATATGAACCATTGAATAAACAATATTAGGAATGGCATGGCTGACTTTAAAATAGCCTGAAGATAAGATTTCGTAATCAGTACCTTATCAATGATTCTAGATACCTAGATAGCCAGTCTAGTTAGCTTAGTTGGTAGCGCGTCTGCCTTGTAAACGCTAGGCCGCGGGTTCGATTCCCCACACGGGGCGGATTTTATCCTGGACGGATAGTGTTCGTTCTCAGAACGGCTGGCTTTCTCCTATCCTGAGCTTCCAGGGCTTTGTTGGA
>NW_007400876.1:0-812 GCF_000475195.1 Diaphorina citri | reverse complement strand
TGGTAAAGTGTATTGTGAGTGTATCAGGTTGGTTGATAGAGAGAGTAGTGAGTATGTCTATCAGCATGGAGAGTATTGAATGGATAGGTAGAATGTGATTGCAACTGTGCACGATTGTACAGAATGTATGAGTAGGTATGTACTTAGTATGTGGAGAGTTTTCAGTGAGGTCTATTGAGAGACAATTATAGGCTATAGGTACTTAGTATACCCGTAAGTCGGCCAAAATACTCTTATTTTTCTTAGGCTATAAGTAGGTAAGCTTAGATACTAATTATTCCATTAATTTTAACTTGCCTTGTGTGACATTGAGACTGGTTCTGTGGTTTTGTCATGTTCATTAGTCCAAGCCTGAGTGATATCCGCGCCTATCCAGTCCAGTGACCAGGACAGGATAGCTCTTATGTAAAATATATGTAACTCGAGTACCTAGCACACCGGTATATCAAGGCAGACACCTTGACACCTGAATGCATTGACCTTATCAGCATAGCAAGCCCAGAGGTCAGGCTTTATTTAATTAGAAACCCACATAAATATCGCGATTACAATTATCTACATACTACACTCGGGTATACTTGGTAGTCTATTTTCATTTTTGGAACTTCCCCTTTTTCAAAGTTACATTTTTATCTCTACTTGGTATATTGACTTTGGTTGCTACATAGGTGTTCGGGTAGGTCCGTAGGTAGTTTGTTATCAATGTTATCATGATTTGTCAATATCTAAGAATGTATATTTGTAGAGAACATGGATTTAATTCTGATCTAATCTCGGTAGCCCGTAGAATTCAAATCGATTCTTTCCAAACA
>NW_007400875.1:0-812 GCF_000475195.1 Diaphorina citri | reverse complement strand
ACACCTGAGTTCTATGTAAAAGAGCTTCGAGAAAAAAGTTTTATAAAATGGAAACGTGAATTTTTTTTATTAACAATATTTTTACAAGTAAGCATAATTTCAAGTAACAACACAAGATGTTATTGATTTTCCGTTTTCTTTTCACAGGCTACCTTCTAGTTTCCCAAGGGGGATTTTACATTAGGTATTAAATGAGTCATGGGGGAATCTACTTGCTCAATTAAACCAGCCCTAATTAATCAAATAACTACTGTCAGCTAGGGTAAGACTTTATTACAATAGGATTAACGGATATCAATTTGAAACCAGTAGAAAAAAAAGCTCCAGCAAAACATAATGTGGATATGGATAAATACCTATAGAAAAATTAAAATTAATAAACGAAATTGATATAACACCTAAGTAAAACTAAACAAATCAATGTTCTCTTGGAAATTTTCCGCCGAAACTTTCTTTGTCCTATGATGCGTGATTCTTTGCGATCCTAGATAAATGCCTTGTGATTGTAACAAACATATCTCTGACATACTGTGGTCCGAATATTATGAGATCTCTATAATATTGAAGTTCCCCACCAATAACACTAAAATGCGAGGAATTTTGTAAGAAAAAAATTCCCTTCCTAGAGGGTAAGGAAAGTGAAAAATTGTTAATTACGACTGAACTTCAATGGAAAGAGTAGCATTTTCTAATGCGGTTCCAAGTATTCTGACATTCTCACATCTCTCATGGCTGATGACACACGACTTACGATCCACTCCGCGGTTTCATATCTTCAAAGCACGGTCTGAGGAAAATCGCATTCCCTTTGT
>NW_007400874.1:0-812 GCF_000475195.1 Diaphorina citri | reverse complement strand
AAACTTTGGAAATAATAATAAAATAACAATAGGGTTACTTCTTTCTTCTTACAACTACCTGTTAGCTTCGAAAGAATAAAAAGTAGTTTGGGCCGAGACCGCAAAATCAAACGACCAAGAAAGAAAATACGAGTATATAGTGTGGAGGAATAGCAGTGGTCCAAATTTTCTGTCCTCGGGTGTAGATTGGTTAAGTACCGACCATACAGGGTGTTAATTTGCCTTTCTCATAAAAAATTAATAATAAATGATTTTTTTTTTAATAGATAATATATTCATTTACTTTTATTTTACCTATTCATAGGTACCTGGATATTATAAACATTGGTCGAATTAATCTAATATATAACAAGCTGGGCCCGTCCCTCCGGGAATTTTTAGCCCGTAGTTTATTCGATCGTGATTAAAGAAAATCAGTACCTATGTACCTACCTAATTTGTTTAACATTGTCTGTAACATTGAATTTGGAGTAACTGTAGGCAGTTTGTTATTAATGTTGAAGTTTCTCATTTATCTTAACTTTGAGACAATGTGATAACATGAAGATCCTGTACACGATGTCATATTCCAAAGACCAGTTTTTCTGTAAATCCTGATATCTTATGTACTATGTAGACGTGTAAGTAAGTACCCTGGTGTTTGATGTTATCAGGGTCAATATTCTGACGCACCAGGATCGATATTCCAACGTTTCAACAGGGGTATGTTAAGACGGTCTTTTCTTGATCCCTTGTGTGCCGCATCCATTTATGTTTAGGACTATTGTATTGCACACACATTATGTTAAGGACTATTGTACTGCAGGGGATAT
>NW_007400873.1:0-812 GCF_000475195.1 Diaphorina citri | reverse complement strand
AACAAATATTGTAGTCTTCTTCTTCCTAGCCTTTGTCTATTTAAATAGGGTCGGCGTGAACAACAAATATTGTAGTCTCCTTCTTCCTAGCCTTTGTCTATTTAAATAGGGTCGGCGTGAACAACAAATATTGTAGTAATTAGCTTACTACCAGGGCAAAGGGACCCTTTTGTCCTTTACGAGCAATAATACGCTTACTTTATTACGTTTCTGTGCGTGTTCTACCCTAAAGGATGGGTTAAGCTTCTCCGAATCTACAAATTTCTAGTCAATTTCTAATCGATTTATCTTCATTTCAGATTGAAGGTGAAGTCATACAGACCCAGAACGTAGAGCGAGGTACCGAGAGCACATTCCACACTCTAATTAACGAGTACCAATCATTAGACCAGGCCAGTTTGAATAACATGGACCCAGCAGAGCTTAGACTGGCGCTACAGAGACAGCTAGCATCTTGGACACAGGTACAAACAGTCAACATCATAATCTACTGGTCGCCTTCTCATATTAAATTCCAGCCTGAGTAGGACCGGGAAAAGCGAGCAGTATGCTATGACTCAGATGGTCCCCCTCCGGATTCCAACCATGCTGAACGTTGCTTAACTTCAGTGACCCATTGGGAACTGGAGTATTCAACGTGCTAAACTGCTATCGCTGAAATAAATGAAGAAAAGTTCAAAGATAGAACATGGTTTAGAGGCTTTCTTCACAGTCGACCCATTTCTGGAACGACATAAGATAACGACTCAACTGCCTCAGTGGTGTATTGGTCAAGACGCTCGCCTGGTAAACAGGAGGGCGTGAGTTCGATC
>NW_007400872.1:0-813 GCF_000475195.1 Diaphorina citri | reverse complement strand
GGATTTGTTGTGACTTACCACATCGATTTCAGTATTGGAATGTCCCATGTTGCACACCACACAGCCGTTCTTCATCTTATCCATATGCTCTCGGGTGACCACGAAGGGGAGGTTTCTTCAGACCTAGATTTTTGTCAGAGCTCATTCTCTCTTCTGCTTTCAGACTGGAAGGTTCTCTCTGCTCTCTCTCTGCTCCCTCTCTCCTCTCTGTGATATCTCCAAATATTTCAACTCTCTCTTCTGCTTTCAGGTTGGAAGGTTCTCTCTGCTCCCTCTCTACTCTCTGTGATATCTCCAAATATTTCAACATGATTTTTTTTCCATCAGACTGGAAGGTTCTCTCTGCTCCCTCTCTCCTCTCTGTGATATCTCCAAATATTTCAACATGATTTTTTTTTTTTTTACAAGAGTTTCCATTAGAGTATTTAAATGACCAAGGAGTCTTTCCTATGTAACTTTTCACGAGAAATCAATCGGTGTACATGTAAGGATTCTAGGAATGATTGGTCACGAAATATGCGCTTGTAACAAGCCAATATCAAAAAATTTCGAAAGTTATATCCACTTTTTTTTACACCAATAATTGACGACATACAGCCTGATTCCCTCGAATTTGCCATCAAAAATTTTGTCAAAAGAGAACGAATGTGCCATCAGTTCACGAAATATGCGCTTGTAACAAGCCAATATCAAAAAATTTCGAAAGTTATATCCACTTTTTTACACCAATAATTGACGACATACAGCCTGATTCCCTCGAATTTGCCATCAAAAATTTTGTCAAAAGAGAACGAATGTGCCATCAAATTCATT
>NW_007400871.1:0-813 GCF_000475195.1 Diaphorina citri | reverse complement strand
CTCCTCATTTTTTCACACACTTTTACATCACTTCTCTGGCTTTTAGTCTGGATTACTTGCAAAATGGCTTTTAAATAATGTAGAGGAGGCAGGAGGTGAAATTTCTAACGATGAAAATTGTGTTAAGCATTTTTTTATGTAGGAGGCCTAGTTACCTTGGAAGGTAGGTGTGTCTTGATGTCTTGTAAGCGCAGGGTCGCGCTGTCGATTCTCGGCTGGGGCGAACTTTATCCTAACTAACCTAAACTGAAGAGATAATGTTAGTTCTCCCAACGGCTAGCTTTCTCCTATCATCTCTTCCTTCTCTCTTTGAGATTTCGGGAGATAATCCTAATGTCTCCCATTTCGGGACGATCTCCCATTTCGGGACGTTGTTACCTACATACCTATCCCTCTATCAAACGTCCTGGAGAAAAAAAACTGATATTCCAATCTGTCCCATTCTGTCCTGCTTCGGTTACCTAACGATTTTCCAAAAGGTCTCGTAATATTCCATGTCAATCCATGTACACTGGTGCTATAAACTCCAACCTCACAGGCATTCCCTCCCAGATGTTAGACTTGAGCAAGAGGTTATGTAATCCCAATGTCAATGGTCTGCGGGTAACATGCTGAGTAATTTATTGCCCTAAACCATCATCAGGTTAGGATTTTCCTCCAGACATTGCCTTGGAAATTGGAGCGTTTTATTCAAGAGGGCCGAACGGAAATCAAAGACTTGAGGAGCATCAATCAATTCCCTCGATATCATATCAATTCTCCCAATTTGCAAAATCAGGAAACTAGAACACGGGGAAAAGAGAACACTCAACA
>NW_007400870.1:0-813 GCF_000475195.1 Diaphorina citri | reverse complement strand
AAAAAAAATACCATCAAACAAAGGCCCAGGACCAGATCAAATTCCAGCCACACTAGTTAAAAATGCTTCAGTCTTATTAATTCCAAAATTACAATATTTATTTAATCTATCAATAAGAAAATCCAAGTTCCCAAAAATTCTTACGCATTCCATCATTACACCAATTCCAAAAAAAGGAAACTTGCAAATGATACAAAACTATAGACCAATAAATAAAATAAATACTTTTGCAAAAATATTCGAGGTAATCATATATGACAAAATCCAAAAAGAAATCATGAACAACATTTGCCCCCAACAACATGGATTCCTAACACAAAAATCCACAGATACGAATCTACTGATAATGGAACATAAAATAACAGAAGCTCTAAACAAAAACGTACAACTAGATGTAATTTACACTGACTTTGAAAAGTTTTTTGACAAAATACCTTTTTCCACCCTCTTAAATGGTCTAAAAACGTTTGGTTTTTCCTCGAATCTAGTTCTTTTCTTCTCAACATATCTATCACGAGAAATGAGGGTCAAATATGGTCATAATGTTTCAAAACCAATGCACCCTACCTCCGGAATCCCACAAGGAAGTAAACTAAGTACTTTGTTTGCGATAATTGTAGTTGACAGTTTAGCAAGGACATTAAAATACTCTGACAGCCTTATTTATGCTGACGATTTTAAGCTTTTTAAAATAATAAAAAAAGAACAAGATTGTATTGACCTCCAAACTGACATTGATTCTGCACAATATTGGGTACAACAACACGGACTATCATTTAACATAGAAAAATGTGAACAAATGTCTTATGTCAG
>NW_007400869.1:0-813 GCF_000475195.1 Diaphorina citri | reverse complement strand
AATTTGCACCACCACTTTCGTGTTCCTGGTAAAAAGACCTTTAATTTGATATATAGGTCGACCAGGTTTAAATAAGTCTTTCTATGGGGACAGACAGACAGACCGACCGACAGACAGACGACACCGAAGCGAATACAATAGTCCGTCCCTTATACCTTTTTATTACTATTGTAATAATAAAGGAAGGACGGACTAAAAAAGACAGAATGTTCTCTTTGTATTTTTACAAATTTTTCTTCGTCAAAGAACGAGAGCTTCTGCTTATTGTCGAGGGTAGGTCCTATTGTAGATTGAACTGCTTCTTAGTCCGTCCTTCCTTTATTATTACAATAAGTAATAAAAAGCTGGGCCCGTCCCTCCGGGAAAAACCAGTTTTTTAGTCAAAATGTTAGTCCACTTTCTATTATAGATAGTCCAATCTGATTTCTGTAAAATACAAGGAAAACTAACATGAGTTTTTATAACTTTGTATTTTTACAAATTTTTCTTCGTCAAAGAACGAGAGCTTCTGCTTATTGTCGAGGGTAGGTCCTATTGTAGATTGAACTGCTTTTTCAACAATAACTTTTTCAACTTTTTATACAACAATAATTTGAGACGTTCACGAGAATCTAGTTAAGTACTTGTTTGGCACAGTTGATTTTTTCAATTACCTACCTACTTTGTCAGCATTCATTTCATGTCTTTACAAGAGTTCATACGTCTAGACTTACAATGAGGCTGGTTCCAGTTCTGCTTCATTAAAAATAATAAGTCATTCCTCTTAAAAAAAAAAAAAAAAAAAAAAAAAAAAAAAAAAAAAAAAAAAAAAAA
>NW_007400868.1:0-813 GCF_000475195.1 Diaphorina citri | reverse complement strand
CCCTGTACGCAGCTTCAGGATATTGCTGGCACGTAAAATAAAATAATATTTCCAAGAAAGCTCACAACATACTCCCAGGAAAATCAAGCCCGTAGTTGAGATGTACATCTTTGTCACTGCAATGTATCTCAATAGATCGATTTTGTTATAGATATACCTACTTATACTTACCTGCAAGAAATGATTTCTAGTTCATGGAAATGACTCTATTAATGAGGTTTTACTAAACTTAACAAATAAATACCTTAAGATAAAATCCAGCGATTAAGTGCTTGTTCGAAGAAATTCGATTTGAAGTTGTGGTAATATCTAGTAGCTTTTGGTTATTGGGAAAGAAAAATAAGAAAAAGTGAATTTAAAATTCTTGTGTCTGCATCATTAGCATAAGCACATATGGACTGTGAACTGATAACTGAATAGGTACAGTAGACATCTTAATTAAATGTTTTTCTTTTGACTTAGAAAGACTTTCAGATGAACTGATTATGATTAACTGCACGATGATAAACCGGCAGAAAATTTGCAATATGAACTTTCCTTGTTTCAAATTGCTTTCTTGTTCCAAATAGGAAATTCACCAAGTAGTATCAAGTGGGCCATCATCCCCTTCCGTTTTCGACATTTCGACACTGTTGGAAATAAATACATACACATACACCCCTATATTATCCCGTTGATATTTTTTTCACTTTTCTCAAAATTTTCCGAATTTTCGGGGAAAGCATCAATTTCCTATTTTATTTATGTTTTGATATATTGGATGTATGTATCTTCTCACTTCCTATGTATCTTTCGCAATTCTCCCAGAGATTT
>NW_007400867.1:7206-10782 GCF_000475195.1 Diaphorina citri | reverse complement strand
CTAAATGTATTGGGTAAGGTTATGGAACAAGTGATCAAAAGAAGAATCGAAAAGGAACTGGAAATGCATGATCCATTGTCAGATAAACAATACGGATTCAGACAAGGCAAGTCTACAATAGATGCCATGATGCATGTGAAGAAAATAGCCGAAGATTGTAGAAAAAAGAGAAAGAAATGTGCAATTCTGGCAGTAGATGTCCAAAATGCCTTTAACAGCGTTCCCTGGAAAGGAATTGTCGAGGAATTGGAAAAGAAAACACCTCCATACCTTGTCCGAACAATCTGCAGCTATTTTAAGAATCGTGTGCTCAAAATTGATGAAACGTGCACCATGCAACTCAGCAGTGGGATCCCACAAGGCTCAAAATTGGGTCCTCTCCTGTGGAATGTATATTATGACCCTGTTTTGAGAATAAACATGCCAGAAGACACACACTTAATTGCCTATGCAGATGACCTTCTGATTGTAGTATGCGACAAAAGCCTACAAATGCTGGAAGAGAAGTCAAATGTTGCTATTAGCTCGGTAAATGATTGGATCGAGCAAAGGGGACTGACCTTAGCTCCTCATAAAACGGAAGTTGTGGTCCTGTCGGGGCGGAAATCCATCTGCAACATTCAAGTAATGGTTAAAAACACCTCTATAACAGCAAAATCCTCAACAAAATACCTGGGAGTTATTTTTGACCAGAATATGAGACTGACCTCTCATATCACATACGCTGTGGAAAAAGCGGAGAAAGTAGCAGCTGCTCTTGGCAGACTCATGCCCAACATTGGAGGTCCTGGAAATGGAAAGAGACATATTCTGGCTTCAGTGGTATACTCAACTCTGTTTTACGGGGCACCAATATGGCAGACAGCACTGAAATGGGAAAAATACAGAGCAATGTATGAGAAAGTACAACGTAAAATGATGCTGAGAATAGCCCGTGCTTATAGAACAACATCAACAGTGGCGCTGCAGGTCATCTCCGACAGCCCCCCAATTGAGTTGCTAGTAGAAGAAAGATGTAAAAAACACCTAATCGGAAGAACAGAAACAGGAGAACAACAAAGGCTGAGAGAGGAAGTACTGGAGGCGTGGCAGATCAGATGGGAGCAGGAACGAGGGAAAGGTGACTGGACAAGGCGGCTGATCAAGGACGTGCGGACATGGAGTACAAGGAAACATGGAGAGGTGAACCACTGGCTGACACAAATGTTGAGCGGACACGGTATTTTCCAGCAGTACAAGTACCGATTCAAACTTTGTAGTAGTAGTCAATGCTACTATTGTGATGGGACAGATGATGTAGAACATACCTTCTTCATTTGCAACAGATGGGACAGACAAAGGTTGGAACTCAATGGAAAGCTAAACACGACGGTCAATGTTGAAAACCTGGTGGAAATCATGTTAGTCAATCCAGCATCGTGGGGATATGTGGACAAATTCGTCACCAGTATCCTCAAACAAAAGCAAGTTGATGAGCAGAGACTTGAACCAGAAAGATGTAGAAACAATTGAGCTCAACATAGAAAAAGAACATTGTATTACAACAGATAGGACTTTATTACTCATGTATAACATAATGGTAGATAGATATAGATAACTTGTAAAGCATGGATGAGGAAGATGGGATCTGATAACATACAGACCTCATCTCACTCACCTAGCTATGTAAATAACATGTTATTTGTTTATAAGTTTGTCAAGTTAAGATACATACCTCAGCAGATAGACAGTATCGAAAAAGGTCGTCCCGGGTTCGTGGTTGGTTGCATCGAGGTGGGTAAGATGGTACGGTACAGGCCATGTTGGTGTTACGTGGCGAGGAGTAGTGCGCCAGGGTATAGATCGGTGTGATACCTTTGTCATGTTGTAGGGGGCGTCGTTATGGTCGCTTTGCGACACGGGTTCATTCTTTTATACCGCGTAATTCATTTATGACCGCCCGTAGATGTCTCATTTTTCTTTTAAAATACGGCTCTCTCTTTTGTTATTTTATTAATTACAAATTGCCATGATTGAGACCATACTGTTGTTGCTTCATATTTTGTTAGTCATTTTTCTATTTTCGACATCATAGGGTTTTCTACACTTTCTCCGAGAGTTTTAATTGGGTTTGATTTAAGCACTAAATTTACTTACTTTATTATAGCAACAAATGTTATTAACAGAACCGGACCGTTTGAAATCTGTCCCCTCCTATGGTCGAAGCTTAAAAGGGTGAACGGATTTTCATTTTACAAGCAACACCGGTTTTTGGTCTACGTTCGGGTTTCGTGGTCCCGAAATAACAAATCTCATGGACTGATTTTTGACAGAGATATAGGAAAGGAAGACAATAGTATAACCCTATTTCAAGTTATTACTAATATTAAACTTACTTCATCTCTATTTTTTATACAAAAATAGATTAAACCTTATATAGAACCTATTCTACAGTAGACTTTTCCGGTGGATAATAATAAATAAACAGAAAGAAAGAGATAATACCAAATCAAGGCCAGTAAGTTTACGAAGATCGCAAAGACCTTACCGTGAAACCTTTCATCTGGTTCATAACTATATTTATCCAAATATCCCATGGACGGATCACACAATTTCTACCGGACTTGAGGTCTATGGCACTATATTGACCGTATTTTTTGATCTCCTAAATAGTGTTGGTACTCCCTTAGAATTTTTTACCGGGTTCTCTAGAGGTAAAACAAAATACTTTGACAAATTATCAAAGTCTATAACTTTGCAAAAGTATCAAGTCATATTAGTCACTTAGTTGTTTTAACTTATTACAGAGCTGGTAAACTGGATTACCGTATTGTATGATATACGCTAAGTTCCGATTTTGAAGTAACCAACTGGTAACATCCTTTTGAATGACTCGAACTGTTCCAACTGAGCATCTGAGATAACTAAAAGACGATGGGAATCCCCTAACTCTAAACAACCGTTAATGATGTTACCACTGGACAATGGCACCTTAGACCTTATTACAATCAAATTCAGAAGATCAGAAATCTAGGGTCTAGTATACATTATATAGTCTGATAATGTGTTAAGTATTTCGACTATCTTGTATTATATAGATTACATTATTGACGTTTTTGGATGAAAGGTAGCGGACAAATATGAGCGAATAGATTATATCAGCACGCAATTATCAATTGGCTATCATACGGAGATGTAACAAAAAAAGCAGATCAAAGAGTCGAGCTCAAATAATGTGTTAGTTATAGGTTATGATCTAATACATGGATGTCCATACATTATCAACATTAACTTAACAATTAACACGGAAAAAGGATAACATGATGTCTATCCATTGATGGAATAAACACTAAGAATATGT
This sequence comes from Diaphorina citri, assembly GCF_000475195.1. Taxonomy (NCBI): domain Eukaryota; kingdom Metazoa; phylum Arthropoda; class Insecta; order Hemiptera; family Psyllidae; genus Diaphorina; species Diaphorina citri. The sequence goes on along the minus strand of NW_007400867.1, from coordinate 7,442 downwards.
GATGAGATATGTTCTTCATTTCATGTACTTTTAAAAGGCTAACTATCAAAAATCAAGGTATTATGGCAAAACGTCATCTTGGAAAAAAAAAAAAAAAAAAAAAAAAAAAAAAATATTATCGTTATTCAGGGGAGACCTTTGTTGAGTCATTTTGAAGTCTCCCCAACGAACTCATGAGATGAAATCATACTTATAAGACATATATTTATTAAATGACTATATCATTATGAGCACGG
>NW_007400867.1:0-813 GCF_000475195.1 Diaphorina citri | reverse complement strand
AAAAAAGAGAAAGAAATGTGCAATTCTGGCAGTAGATGTCCAAAATGCCTTTAACAGCGTTCCCTGGAAAGGAATTGTCGAGGAATTGGAAAAGAAAGCACCTCCATACCTTGTCCGAACAATCTGCAGCTATTTTAAGAATCGTGTGCTCAAAATTGATGAAACGTGCACCATGCAACTCAGCAGTGGGATCCCACAAGGCTCAAAATTGGGTCCTCTCCTGTGGAATGTATATTATGACCCTGTTTTGAGAATAAACATGCCAGAAGACACACACTTAATTGCCTATGCAGATGACCTTCTGATTGTAGTATGCGACAAAAGCCTACAAATGCTGGAAGAGAAGTCAAATGTTGCTATTAGCTCGGTAAATGATTGGATCGAGCAAAGGGGACTGACCTTAGCTCCTCATAAAACGGAAGTTGTGGTCCTGTCGGGGCGGAAATCCATCTGCAACATTCAAGTAATGGTTAAAAACACCTCTATAACAGCAAAATCCTCAACAAAATACCTGGGAGTTATTTTTGACCAGAATATGAGACTGACCTCTCATATCACATACGCTGTGGAAAAAGCGGAGAAAGTAGCAGCTGCTCTTGGCAGACTCATGCCCAACATTGGAGGTCCTGGAAATGGAAAGAGACATATTCTGGCTTCAGTGGTATACTCAACTCTGTTTTACGGGGCACCAATATGGCAGACAGCACTGAAATGGGAAAAATACAGAGCAATGTATGAGAAAGTACAACGTAAAATGATGCTGAGAATAGCCCGTGCTTATAGAACAACATCAACAGTGGCGCTGCAGGTCAT
>NW_007400866.1:0-813 GCF_000475195.1 Diaphorina citri | reverse complement strand
AATTTTATTATTTTTAAGAAATTAGTTGTTTCCCGTTTTGATGTGTACATTAGAAATGGGTTCACCCTCGGTGATGATGTATGTCTTTTTTTGTGACATGTCCTGAATACGGATTTAATTTTTTTCGCAAATAAATCATTAGAAATGGGTTCACCCTCGGTGATGATGTATGTCTTTTTTTGTGACATGTCCTGAATACGGATTTAATTTTTTTTGCAAATAAATAATTCAAAACCGCAGATAGTTTTTGTACTAGTTTGTGGTATTCAGTTTTTTGTCAAAACACAGAACACACATCCTTACCGGATACGGTTTGGTTGGTTTTCCATGCTTGTTCTCAGAACAGCTAAAAACAAGTGTACACCACACTGATGAATAAATCCTCGATGAATCGAGTCTTAACTTCAATGGGAACAAAATGGCAACGTTAAAGAAGGGAAAATTCTCACATGAATACTGCAATTGCTAGAAAGTAAGTAAAGAAACCCTAGTCCCTATCCCTGATCGTTCTTGTGCCCGTCACTCAGGCTCAGACGCCACCCAGGTCTGTCAGACCACAGTCTGTCAGATGGTCTGAGCGTGAGTGCCTAGGATTCGAACCCTAGCCAATCGGCTTAGCATCCCATCGCTCCAACGAACTACACTAGTGCTGTTCGAAGAAACGTCAGACACACTTGCGGAATTCTCACGCTTTACAAAAGACACAAATGGAAGGAAAATGGTTTCACTTACGATGAATCTTCTAATGGAAGTCGAAACAGGGATCTTCCCTGTTGATCTCATTAAATATTGATAGAAATCTCACTGAGTGTC
>NW_007400865.1:0-813 GCF_000475195.1 Diaphorina citri | reverse complement strand
AAAAAAACATAAAAAAAAAACAAGTCCTTTCTAAATAGGTATTAAAATTAAATTCGTGTATTTCATTGCATCATCGTCCCATTCATCATTTGTATGATGTAAGATATGAATATGAATTTTGGAGGGGGGTTTATTATGAAAATATTTGGAATTACATTTTGATGATGAGCCTGTCAATATGTAGCATGTATGAATGGGAAATCTGGATGGAGATTGGACGTTGGGGAGGAATTTTAAAGTTTCAAATTTTTGGCCCAAGCACATAACTCTCGAGATTTTGTAGTTTGTTTCCAAAGTTCGTACCTACATATATGTTCGAGATAGATTCGGATAGGTTTGTCCTGATTTTATCAATGCTGCAAATAGCATTTTCGTATATTTGGTAGAAATACCTACAGATGTTAAAAGATTTCGGTTTCTTTAAAATACCATGTTCTTACTCCAAAAGGAAATCATGATATTTGAGATGAATAAAAAAAAAATATTTGAACGCAAATCTGTCATGTTTTCTTTCTTTTTGAGGAAGAAAATAAAATGCAATCTTGAAAAAGAAGAAATAAAAGCTAACCTGATTTCAATACCCTATTAATCCCAGTATATGAACATCAAACATAAGTAGCATGTATCATACTTATGTATGCCTTGCTAAGGACTGAAAGACGTATCATCCTTTTTATCTTTCATGAAAGAATATATTATGAACTTTCAAAATTATACTCACTCGTAAGTAGTTAGGTATATTAACTTAGTAACCCTGCTGAATATGTATTATGATTATGAAACAGGATATCAAAATCTCCCTTGAATTTTGGT
>NW_007400864.1:0-813 GCF_000475195.1 Diaphorina citri | reverse complement strand
AGGTCAATGTAGTTCATACGAGTTCAATATTTGGTTCAAAATTCTTAGTCCGATTGATAAAGACATCAGGTACAATATATTCATCGTGAGAAAATTGCACAATTTGGTTCTTTGTTTGGTCATTATGCAAGGTAAAGTCCTCACCGAAAAGTCCTGGTTCGAGGTCATAATAACTTCTTTTGCTTTATCCCCTCTTTCCAATATCAACTTTCAAGGTGTTCAAAGGCAACACAATGCTTTGGCTTGCATTGGCAGTCCCAGCTAATATTGAAAATCACCTCTTTCCAATATCAACTATCAAGGTGTTCAAAGGCAACACAATGCTTTGGCTTGCATCGGCAGTCCCAGCTAATATTGAAAATGATATTCTCATTCAGTCTAGTTAGGACATCTTGTTATCTTTTAAATAGACCATTGTTTGTTACAAGTGGATCGCGGTTCTCATGCGACCTTCCAATCCTTTCCTTTGATCATTAAAAGTTCACTTTGGTTCGTATCTCTGTTTTATCAAGCACAGTTGTATCCAAAATACCTGAGCTAATCGTACTCCAACCCAATCAGATCTGAACAGCAACTTCTTTGTATTTGCTGTTTGAGTCACGAATTCGAAAAAAGTTCTCATCAGAACCTCACCAATATTTTCACTGTTCATCCTTGTTGCGATGCTATCTTCATATTTAGGCAAGATAACTCTCAGAGATAATGACAAGGAAATACCAAAAGTCTTCAAGATTGATAAAAAGGATGAAACACATAATTCTCGTAATGAACATCCTCGATTCGTACTAATTTCATAATGGCGGTGCTTTCTGT
>NW_007400863.1:0-813 GCF_000475195.1 Diaphorina citri | reverse complement strand
GCTAGGCAGTTATCGATTTTTCTCGCCTAGGAAAATGTAAAAACATGTAGAGATTTTTCAGTTCGTAGAAAATTTGTCTAGAGAAGTGTAGAGAAAATTTAGGAAGCCTATTTCGAGAAGCCTAATTTTGGAGAAGTTTTTTAGAGAAGTTTATAGAGAAGTTTTTTATTAGAAGTTGTTAGAAGAGACATTTAAAGAAGTGATATTTAGAAGAGAAGTTACAGTTAAAAGTGTATAGTTTTGAATTACCTACAAAAGAGATATTGTTGTAAAGTATAGAATTTTGATAGAAGACATTGTGACATTTCAAGTTGTTATTGTGAATAAAATTACCTATTTATTGTTATTTGAAAGTAATACGCTGAAGTTCCTCTCTGTGCTAGTGAGTCTATAAGTAACCCCCTTTAGGAGAACATCCTCCCCAACTGTGTGGTGAATCCCCCAAACGCTAAACATCATAATCGCTTCCACTGCCGTCCTTTCGCCACAGGGGGGGGGAGTAAATAAAGGACGTAGCGTAGGTGGGAACTTGTGGGGATGTTTTAAACTTTTACTTGATTGGGCAGGTGGCGTAATGCTCAAGACGCTCGCCTGGTAAACAGGAGGGCGCGAGTTCGATCCCAGCCGAAGTACGAAAAATTATCCTCATAAATTTGAGAAAATTGACCTCATAACAATGGATCTCTAAGGGTTAGGTGGTAGGAGAGCGCCTCCCGCGTTAACCCCTCGCCTATTCGTTACATTCCACTCAAAAGTCTATTATTATTATTATTATTATTATTATTATTATTATTATTATTATTATTATTATTA
>NW_007400862.1:0-813 GCF_000475195.1 Diaphorina citri | reverse complement strand
TACATATCCCTGCACATGAGGAGTCGCGTTTACACTACTCACATCTTTCACGAGGATTCTATCCTCTCCCAATAGAACTTCCGGAATCTCCTGAAATAAAAAAGAAGAGTTCGATGTAACAGGGTAAAATTCTTATCCTTAGGGCTCTACTGACAACTGTTAGTTCTATAAAGGCGCAAGGAAGAACCACAATCCATGAGCCCATCTACACAGCACACTGCCATTGATGTTATGAACTAGTTACTTACGTCCTGACGAAATACCATAGCTCCAAAATACTCACAGACGTAGTTTACTTTGACTTTAAACTCATACACACTAAATCAAAAGTCTGTCTGAGTTTTCATAGCAGAAACACCTTTATATGTAGCTCGTAATAAGGTTACGATTTGTTTACCTAACTCAATAGTTAATTAGATGACTCCTTGTTGGTTTTAACCCGTGGAAATTTTGCATGCATTTTGTTTTTCCTGTGCATATTGAAGATTTTCCCCTCGAGAGATTTGTAGAAAAAAAAAGTAGAAGGTACTGTTTGATAATAATTTTTGCCATGCAACGAGCAAAAAGTGCCAAAATCGGATAGAGTTGATAGAGGAATAGGTCCCATATTTACTTACAATATTCTTTACATGAATGAAAACTCTCAAATGGTCCGGTTTGCCTGTACTAGGGGTTCTCAAAATGAGAATATTATCCTGAGACTTCTCCCCCTCAGATTTCACTGGAGTAAGCTCCTCAATGAGTGTCTTGGGTTTGACAGGGTCTCCGTAGTTGATGGGTCGCTGTTCGATTCGATGGTATTGCAGAATTCCC
>NW_007400861.1:0-813 GCF_000475195.1 Diaphorina citri | reverse complement strand
AAGGTCCTAGATTCTATGATTGAGATTGGAGCCAAAAGTCACTGCAACAGTGCATGCATTTACTTAGAAGAGATAAAAAATTACCCAACAAAGATAAAAATTTCCCTGTCCTCCTACCTCCTTTAATGAGGAATTACAAACTATGTATCTACTCAATATTGATGTGATAGGAAGTTGGGATAACCTTGTGAGAATTTTCTGTAGGTAGGTAGTAGGTACCTACCTAATATCTTGCTTGATTTAAGATTAAACATAACGGGATAATCGGACCCGAGGTAAGGTCCAGTCTTGATCAAAACGACCTGAGTCAAAGATAAAGCCCTGAGAATTGCGAATTCTTTTTGAGCTTTTTCAAAGTTTTGGCATTAAATACCAACGGTATATTTCACAAGACCCGGACACTAAACTTTTGATCCTCATAAATTATTTATCGAACCTCTCTGCAAATTTCGGGCGACCTGTGGGTAAAGGTAAAGTCCTGAGAACCGTGATCCTGTTGAGCTTTTCCCCATACCTATAGCTCTTAATAACGGAACTTTAACCCTGAATAACAGCTGAACGGTACCTTCTGAAAACAGGACCCAGGGGCATTTTTGATCTACAATTCTACATAATTTACCTACCGAATCGATTTTGTGAGGCCAATTGGAAAACAAGTCTGCAGACAAATTGTGTACCGGGCTCTAGAATTGTATTGCAAGCACAATAATGAAAGTGTTTTCAGGCAGGATTTAAAGAGAACATGTGTTTAGCATTAACCTCGCCCAATTCCAATAAATGAAGTCTTATATGAATACAAATTATTGAAAGCCT
>NW_007400860.1:0-813 GCF_000475195.1 Diaphorina citri | reverse complement strand
GAAAGAGAAGGAGAGGGGAAAGAGCTAGAGACGGAGAAGGAGGGAGAGGCAGGATGAGAGCGAGAGAAAGAGAAGGAGAGGGGAAAGAGCTAGAGACGGAGAAGGAGGGAGAGGCAGGATGAGAGAGAGAGAGAGAGAGAGAGAGAGAGAGAGGGCAAAACAGAAATTTAATGAGCAAATAGGGACAACCTAATGGAGACTATGCAATTGGAAAATACTTCCCAATACCTCTCTCTCTCTCTTTCTACATAATTCTCTCCCTCTCTCTCTCTCTTTCTACATAATTTTCTCTCTTACACACTGTTACATCCTTTTCCTCTTTCCTTTCTCTCTCAATCGTATGAATTATACTCTTACATAATTTCAATTTTCCTAAGGTTTTTTAAAGAGGAATTAAGAGAGGGAGAGAGAGTGAGAGAGAGAAAGGGAGAGGGAGAGAAAGAGAGAGACAAACAGACAAAAATAGAGAGAAACAGTTTCTGTCTCCCTTGGAGACAGAAAAAGAAACACAAGATGAAGAAAGAAAAGAAGAAAATGAAAGAGAAGAATCAAATACATGAAGAACAAGCCTGGAGGAGGAGAAGAAAAAGAAGAAGAGGAAGAAGAAGAAAAAGAAAAGGAAAGAAAAATTGGAGTAAGTCATCTAAAGTTGAAAGCAGAGAGTTTCTCTTCCGAAAGTAAGTAATGGAATTTGAATTCAATGCAATTGAATGGGAATTAACGTATTACAAGAAATGCGAGAGAGAGAGAGAGAGAGAGAGAGAGAGAGAGAGAGAGAGAGAGAGAGAGAGAGAGAGAGAGAGAGAGAGAGAG
>NW_007400859.1:0-813 GCF_000475195.1 Diaphorina citri | reverse complement strand
AAATCCCGTTCCCACTCCAGTCAAGCAGAGTTAAAATGACGGGGCCAGTAGGCAGCTCAATCAGATAGCAAATGAGCCCATCAGATTGCTAAATCTAAACCGAATTTAAACTCACTTTGTCGATCCGGTCATTAGCCAATGATTCAAGTTCTAACTCCCTTTACCTACAAGGAGTTAATGAGTGAGTTACAGATTGAATAGGTAGTCCACTGAAAAGAACTAGAAAACTTTATTTGTATTTATATGTATATACTTTTTGTTACCATCTGTATATTTAATAAAGTTTGATCGAATTGTGTAATAATAATAATAAGGACTACTCAGTCAATGAGTGAGATCCTAAAATATGTAAGTCACTCTTCATCCCCTTATACTCCTATAGGTATTGGAAATTTAGGCCCCTCTTTTGAAGAAAAAGGGCGCCGTGCCGCCGCAGTAAGGGTTCTTTTTCTGAGTGAGTTCCACGGTTCACTAGGACACTAATTTTTACCTTATTACATTTTAATCGAATCCTATTTACCCTGCGCTTACACAATACATACATATTTCATTCTATTCCACAGCCTGGATGTCACGAGAAGATTATCGCGCATGTGCGTGCACGCAACGCGCATGCGTTAATGTTGAATGTATTGCGCAAACTCAATATTGAGGATGCTAAGAAGTTTGTATTGACTCATGAATCTACGCTGGTAGACACCTACATTGGCTCTAGTACGCAGGTAAGTGATGTTATTGGCATCAGTTAATGTTGAATGTATTGCGCAAACTCAATATTGAGGATGCTAAGAAGTTTGTGTTGTATTATTATTA
>NW_007400858.1:0-813 GCF_000475195.1 Diaphorina citri | reverse complement strand
TGAATGTGGCTTTTTTTTTGAGACGAGAAGAGACACAATACTTCCCATTTAGGTGCTGGGTCAACACGAGAACACCAGAAAGTAACTCGTTTGGGGTCGAGGGCATTGGAAAACATCACATGCGGACATTTCCCTACAAATTGAATGTAGAATACATATTTATATTAAGATTAAATTAATCATGTATAATTTTATCAGTAAAACAAATCTCTTTGTTCCGGACACTATACGCTTTGCCACGTGTCCCAAATAGTTTAGCGCCATAATCTAAATAAATAATAATCTAATTAGACACTAAATCTAATCAAGAAACACGCTGCTTCAAATCTATTAATTACGCCAAAGTAAATCTAAAAACACGCTCGCAAGAAATGCAAGCAATGCGCGCATTGTTCCGGTCAGGCAAGTTCAGACACGCTGACACGCTTTTTATGCTGAATGCCATTTTCTTTTTCGTCTCTTCTTCTTCTGCTTTTTCGTCTGATTTTTCATCTTCTTCTTCTTTTTTCGTCTGCTTTTTCGTCTTCTTCTTCTTCTTCTTCCTCTTCATTTTCTTGACAATCATCCAAAATCCCAGTGATTGTGTTTGTGTCGAACGCTCAATAAACACCGACAAACAATGAATGTTTTATTGGGTCGATTCGCTCGTTAAAATTCACATTTCGCCTTGGTGTTTAATGAAATGGGCTTTTTTTCTGATGTGCACATAATTTATCTAGGTATTTGTTTAGCTCAAATTTCTATCGCAGTAAGTGCGCGGCCACAACAGCGACGATGGACTATCGACCATCGCCGAGACTATCGACTCATCGA
>NW_007400857.1:0-813 GCF_000475195.1 Diaphorina citri | reverse complement strand
TTTTCTCGGAATGATGAGAAAGATGGGGAAATGTCAAATGGAATAACCCATGGACGTGTAGGAAGAAAAGAGAAAGCGAGAGAAGGAGAAAGAGAGAGAGAGCGAGAGAGAGAGAAAGAAAGAGAGAGAAGGATGGAGAGAAAGAAGAAAGAAAGAGGGAGAGAGAGAGATTTGTAATAAGTTCATGACTATAGTGGGGGCATAATTTTGGATAAATTGCTCCTGCCTAAAGTTATTACAAGACATTAAAGGTCTTCCTGAAGCCATTTTATTGAGAAGAACGCGAGTTTTCCCTCATCCCCCCCCAGCCTTAAAAATAAACCACACCTGGGCTTCATAAAATTGCTCCTGCCTAAAGTTATTACAAGACATTAAAGGTCTTCCTGAAGCCATTTTATTGAGAAGAACGCGAGTTTTCCCTCATCCCTCCCCTTAAATATAAACCACACCTGGGCTTCATGAGCTGAGTTGCCCTGCTCACCATTTTAAACTGAAATCACTGAAATTCTCGAGCCGTTTTGTCAGCAACAAAACATCAACTTGAACGGACTACCAAAGTACCAAGTCCATACTCCTGCAAGAAGCGAGTTCTTTTACTGTGGTCAAACCCTCAAATAAATGTAGTTAAAATTCCACGCTCTCTCCGGGACTTGAACCCGTAATCTCCTACCTACAAGGCGAGCGCAATATCACCTGTAACTTCACGAAGCACACGTATTTTACTCACGTAATTCTTCCCCTGTTGAGCTTCCCCGAGTATTAGGGGAAGCAGCAAAGCATTGTGAAAATTGTATCTTAATGCATTTTTGCTGT
>NW_007400856.1:0-813 GCF_000475195.1 Diaphorina citri | reverse complement strand
ATCCTATGTACCTATGGGGACGGACTGGAAAGAAGAAAATAAACTAGGTTATTCTAGGCTAGGCTAGGCTAGGCTAGGTTAGGCTAGGCTAGGTTAGGTTAGGTTAGTAAGTAAACCAGACCTTCGAGCTCAGTAAGAATCAGCTTAGCGAACACAAAAAGCCCAATCTGAGGTTTAGTTGTCACTCTGAGGTAGACAGTCCTAAAAGATGGATTAAGCTTGTACAAATCTACGAATGTAAGGCCAGCCACTCACTAGCAGGTACACCTGTCAGATACACCTGATCAGGTCCGCGTGTCAGTTCTACCTCATACCTGATGAGCACATACACTATCACTATTATTTAAGTATGGTCCACATAATCGATACAGTGTGGACTGTGGACTATACGATTAAGTTATCAAAGTTTTACCATGTCAGCTTTTTATTTTCTATGACATAATGGCAAGTCTGCTAGTTATTATAAATTTAATATTGTCCTTGAAGAGAAAATAATGACAATGCGAGAGATGTCTGTAGTAGCCTAGGTATAAGATTTGAACAAAAGTTCAAAGAAAATGAGCAAGTGGGAGAAAGAGAATGAATTTCTAAAACAGAACAAAAACAATAATAAAGAAAACAAACAAACAAAAAAAGTAAAAATATTTTTTTAATAAGTGAGAAAATAAAGAAAGATATAAAGCAAGACAAGTTTGGTCTCTCTCTCTCTTTCTCTCTCATGATTTTTCTCACTATTACGTCATTCTCATTCTCTCTCTCTCTTCAGTGGAAACACACAACTGGATGAAAATAGAGAAAAGGGAACGAGAAGGG
>NW_007400855.1:0-813 GCF_000475195.1 Diaphorina citri | reverse complement strand
ACACACACACACACCGCCTATACGCCTTGCGCCTACTTCCTGCTCCGGGGAGGATAGGGGAGAGACAGAAGTGGGTTCTCTTCTGTGTTTGTGTTTCTAATAGTGTGTTTCTAATAGTGTGTTTCTACCTTTTCCCTATACATGACGTCGTGTTTGAAGCCGGGGTCCACAACACAAAGTGAGTTTAAACCTTTAATCTCACTTTACCAGCCTAGTTAGCTTAGTTGGTAGTGCGTCTGCCTTGTAAGCGCTAGGCCACGGGTTCGATTCCCGCCCCAGCTGATTATCCCCACTACGAGATTTTTACCCCCACTCTCGAATTTTCGGTTCTTGGGTTAAATGTTAAATAAAATACAACAATATGGAAACTTCCCTCAATACAATTACAAAATGGCGGAACTGAAGCTACTCGAGAGTCGCATCAGGGATTTAAGACGCAGCGTTGACGCTAAAGTAGGGGAAGTGAAATGATCTCCTATCCTGTCTTCCTTCTCTCTTCGATTTCGGGACGATAAGACCATAGCAATTACAGTTCCCTCTGTCAAACCTTTTTTTTTTTTTTAAAAAAAACTCGGTTTAAGTAATCTGATTGGCTAAAATTATTGAAAATTTTAAAAATTGACTAGGTACCTAAAGTACCTAATCATTGCCTAATCCGAGAGTTGAACTTGAGCAGAGTTTAATCTGACTTTGTGGCTCTGGGGGTACCTAAGTATTTAAGTAATATACAACTGTTAGTGTAATGGAACAACTTGTTCTAAACTGACAGTCTAAAATTCGAAATAAAGCACTACTGATACCTTATTCTGTCTG
>NW_007400854.1:0-813 GCF_000475195.1 Diaphorina citri | reverse complement strand
TCTAGAATAGGAGAGGATTTACTTGTGACTGGTAGGGAGAGCGAGTCCACAACAATCGAGCGAAGGAAATCCATGACAAACTTATTGGCAGGATGTTCTGTAAGGGAGACTGACTCTGAGAATGGAAATAGTGTGGATACTAGGGATGAGAGAACATCAGGTGTGATGAACACAGGCATGAAGTCTGAGGACATGTTATGATACAGAATGAATAGGAACTGAATGAGAGTGATAGGATGACCTTCCAGACATTTGTCTTCCTGGATACCATTCATAATAGACCGCACCATCCGGAGCAAGACAGAGATAGCTTCCTGACATATGGTGATACATTTGGATACTTTGGAAAACGAGTGTTCTACTGGCATACCAAACACAAAGTCCCATATATTATCCAGTTCTAGCTCTAGCTTGGATTCTGCAGGGAGATGTTTCACAGGTTGCCCCATGAGTAGTGCAATGAGGAGGAAGTACATCTGTTGTATTCTAATATGAGCTGGTAATAACCAGGCTAGGTGTTGAAACCCAGGGACAGTGAGTGCTTCATGTCTAAGATCACGTGACTTGGATACCTGTGGTGATGCTAGCACACTCATCTTGTTATGTGCCAGATGAAACTCAACATCTGTTAACCAGCCACCATTGCTGGAGCCTTCACGAAACCTCTGTACAAGACTAGGAGCACATCCTAACACAAGTAATATCCTCATACCTAGGATAACAGTAGAGGTGTGCAGATGTGTCTGCAGGAAGAGAAGAACCCAGTCAAACCCTAGTGTCTGCACTAGTACTTCACAGAATGGAATGTTGATT
>NW_007400853.1:0-813 GCF_000475195.1 Diaphorina citri | reverse complement strand
TATGCTACTTTGCACCTATTAGGGTGATTATTTAAAAATGGTTAGAATAAATTGAATAAATTCGTAATCTAAACCTCTTTACTGTTTATGCTACTTTGCACCTATTAGGGTAATTATTTGAAAATGGTTAGAATAAATTGAATAAATTCGTAATCTAAACCTACTGGGTAACTGAACCACAATCAGAAGAATCAGAAATTTAACTCTTGGATGAAACAATCTCATTGGTGGATTTCTAACGTTTTAAACAATCAAATTGCTTCCTCCAAGATTTAACCATTTTCACAACTTTTTACATAGGAATCGACCATTTATTAATAATTTTTACCCATTTGCAACTGCTCCATTACTTGTGTGCTTTTAAGGACCTAACTATTGAGGAATAGGTGGTAATTTTTTTATACACCCTGTATGGATCTAAGTAGTAACTTTTACTAATCCTCCATATTTGTATTTCTTAGTGCTAACGTAATTAGCCAATGAGTTTTCAAGAAAATGATTCTGGAACCTACTTGAAGTGGCCTGATTTATCTCGCCATTGTTACTTGAATTATTGATGCAATACCGTAAACTGGGGTTACTTTGCCTCGATTCTTCTTCTGCTAGGTCACAAGTTCAATTCTCTCCCAATGAGGTTCGTTGTCGGAACGGCAGGCTTTATCCTATCCTATCCTTTTGGCATCGATTTCGGGATGATAAAATCACGACAAACGAAGCCAGAACTGGACTTTTTTATGTATTGTTTTGTACAACGCTTATGGTACCTGAGATCAATCAGTGTGATTTCTCAATTATTTAGCCTTAAGATACCAT
>NW_007400852.1:0-813 GCF_000475195.1 Diaphorina citri | reverse complement strand
GGTAAGTCGCGGGTTCGATTCCCGACGAGGCGAATTTTGTCCTGAATGAATAATGTTCGTTCTTGGAACGGCTGGCTTTTCTCCTACCCTGTTCTCTCTTGACTTTCGGGAAGGTAAGAGTACTCCATCTCTCCTATAGCTTTCGGGACCATAAGAGTACTCCTTCTCTCTTCACTTTCGGGACGAAAAAACGAATTTAAAGAGAGTAGAAAGCAATTTCAATTCTGCCGGGAATTGAACCCGGGACTTCCAGTGTTGCGGACTTCCGTCCTTGGTTACCAAACTTAAACCAAGTTTGGTATACACTAAGGTAATTTATTATTTTCTAGGCAGGCACATACGCATACCTAAATACATTTCTAGGTAGGTATACCATACGCACATATCGAATGTAACTTCTCAACACCATTACTCTCCAAACTTTCTACAAGAAAGCCTATAGGCAGGCTAACACCAGAGTTACCTAATTACTAAGAAAAAGAAATATCTACCTACCTACCAATAAAATTATTTTTTTATGGGTTAATTTTCTACGGTCCAGTCAGAAAATGAACTTCTTGAAAATCAGGTCTCTGGTCTCTACCATTAAAAATTCTCAATATGGGTCAAAAGCGAAACAAAAGTTCTTAGCTCTTTTGGAGTCAAAAAGAATAAATTTTCTTCGCTTCCTGACCCATTTCAACCCAATTTACCTAGCCGGACAAAGGACTTCAACCTTGCTGACGATTTTATTACAAAGTTAGATATTTTTCTTTGTAAATTAAAATCTTTTGTTACAAATACAAGTCTGATTGTTTTTAACAAAGGAAATTC
>NW_007400851.1:0-813 GCF_000475195.1 Diaphorina citri | reverse complement strand
AGATTGTACAAAGGAATACAAAATTCATCAAAAACTATGTCAGAAGGTGGGATGATTTATGTATGGATGATGATGATGTAAAAAATCAGTATGTTCCTAATAATTCGCAGGATAATAATGTTAGGGACCCTGTTGCTCGTGAGGAGGGTAATATTAGTAACCCTGTTACCCGGGAGGAGTGTCCAAGAAGCAATAACACGTATATAACTAGGTCAGGACGATTATCCAGAAAACCTACGAAATTCAATTTGTAAATAATATTTGTGTCTTAAGTAAATGACATTGATAACTTTGTAAATATTATCCCCATACCTAATATGAAAATCATGTTTGAAACATATCTGTAATAATGTTTTCTGTTGAATTTTTGTCCTTAACAATAATCTGATAATAATTTTGTTTTCTACATTTTTATTGCAAATGATAATTATTTTTCTCTTTTGAATTCTTTGTTTAAATTAGTAAATAATTATTTTTTTTTTTAATTTTTAAAAAATATAGGGAAAGGTAATAAGTAGGTACTTTGTATAAAAAACATTTTTTTTTTTTGTTAGTTTTAAATAAATACATAGTTTGTTGTTTAAATAGGCACTCTAGTGTGCATGATATTGTTTTAATAGGTACTCATGTGTACAATTTTTATCATGGACTCATGTGTCCATTAAGATATCATTAGGTACTCTTGTGTACATTTTTTGTTTGTCATTAAGATATTATTAGGTACTCTTGTGTACATTTTTTATGATTTTGGACTCCTGTGTCCATTAGATAATTGACTCTTGTGTCTAGTTTTGAGACTCTTTTTAAAAGAAA
>NW_007400850.1:0-813 GCF_000475195.1 Diaphorina citri | reverse complement strand
GAGTTTGCGTGCTTATATTACCAGTAAAATAACAGCACGAAAAGCTGACATCATCATCATCATCATCATCATCATCATGAAAGTATAGAAACATTTAAATCGTATAGAAACATTTAAACGAACAAATGAATCAGCTCCATAAAAGACTATAATTATTACACCGTAATATAAATAAAAAGTTACATGTGCGTGCTATAATAAAACTGTTAATAATAATAATAATAATGGAAAGCTGTGGAAGTTAAGTAGCATTAACTGTGGATGGTATCTGGATGGGTGACTGCCTGTACAAGTTTATTAGGTGCACTCAGTTTTTTGGAGACAAATGAAGCTCTGTTGACAGTTGCATAAGATGTCTTGAGGTCTGATTTGTGGTTGAAACAGTTACGATCAATAACCCTAATAGCCTTGTTTGATAAAGTTAGGTGCACTCAGTTTTTTGGAGACAAATGAAGCTCTGTTGACAGTTGCATAAGATGTCTTGAGTCTGATTTGTGGTTGAAACAGTTGCGATCAATAACACTTTAGACTTGTTTGATAAAGAAAAACAATCAACAAGAAGTAAAGATGTGCCTGAGTCCAGGCAAACGTCTTTTCCATTGGGGTCCGCTCTTAGCCATTGGTAAGTGAATTCATCCCTAGAAGTAACGGCTGGGTTTCTGCTATCCTGTCTTCCTTCTCTCTTCGATTTCGGGACGATAAGACCATAGCAGTTACAGTTCCCTCTGTCAAACACCTTAAAAAAAATGTACATGTACGAAGAAGTAACTACTTGAATAAGTGCATGATAAAAAAATGGAATGAAAATATCTA
>NW_007400849.1:0-813 GCF_000475195.1 Diaphorina citri | reverse complement strand
TACAATATTTTTGGCTGGTGGCATGCTCTTGTAAATAAGATAAACTTTAACTCGACCAATGGATTAAACTGGAGCATTCGGAACAATAACCGTGAACTTTGGATCTTACTTGACTCATAAACAACTGCTACGTGGATAGTTCAAATATCTTGCAAATTATCTGTTAGAATTGTAACAGAGCGCTCTACAAGTTAGGTTCTACCTTGACCTAGTCTGAAAAGCACGAAGACTTGGAGAAGAGAACTTACCTATTTGTCGGGCACACCATCGGCACAAAGACTGAAACTCTCAACAAGAATAATAGCTACTATCGCTACCTATAGGTACATTACATACATATTATAATACCACACTACTCAATGCACCTACTACATAGTTTGGATTCAGAGGCAAAGGATTCAGGTTCCTAGACAATGCTTTATAGTTAACCACTAGTTGCTGATGAACACACTTGGCATTAAGTTAATGAAAATGGAAATTTCTCATTTTGGAAATTGATGTAAGTACGAAAAGAACATAGTGACCTTTATAATACCATACTGAGAGGTCAGTAGGTATACACATTGTTTGGTAATTTATCATGCATGTTTTGCACAATGATTCAGACTTTGAAAAACTGTGGATTCTTATTCCATTAGATTAATTAGAATAAGCTCTGTTGAGATTTTCATTTCAGTCTTGTTTCATATGAACACAGCAGTAACTAATAACACCTTTTCGCTGACCTATTCCAATGATGTCGAGTTCAACTCAAATGTAAAGGAAAAAAAAAAAAAAAAAAAAAAAAAAAAAAAAAAAAAAAACCTACACCAA
>NW_007400848.1:6872-10689 GCF_000475195.1 Diaphorina citri | reverse complement strand
TTTCTCAAATTCTTTCTGGATACCAGTGGGTACCGATGGGGTCACTAACAGGGAATCTCATAGAATACATGATGGGGTTAAGGCATATGTTATGAGCTTCCCTATTAATGATCTACATGCTATCTTCGGTGCATTGACCATTCCCCGCATTAAAGTAAATTCACTGAACTTTGTGCTTGGTACTTCTTGGACTTTGACATGTCCTTCACATAAGGTTTAATAACGTTCAGATTGTTTCTAGTATGACCAGCTAGTGTATCAATGCCTGCATGAGCACCATTAAACAATACATGATTTGAACGGTCAATCATTGATCCCACTGCATTCAATTTTGATACCAGAGGGGACAAAATGCTGGCTCCAGCAGATTCATCTGCCTTTTTCTGAATGTCCTTCTGAAAGTTTTGATAACCTTCACTTGCTTGTTTGAATAATCCCAAGTTGATGTCGTTACAAGTAGCAATAACGTTGTTGCCTCTCTTGAGAAGTTTTCTACCATAGTTCAAGGGAGAAAGCCAACTCAGATAATCTAAACCGTATCCTACCCCTTGACCAGTTTCCCCAGCATCTCTATTAGATACCTCTGTTACGCTTTTGGTAGTTACTCCTACCCCTGGAGTAGTTAGACCCCAACCTGAACCTAATCCCCAGGAACTGCCAGAAGAAGCACCTACCCCTGGATTTTTTACCTCTGTTACGCCTTTAGTAGTTACACCTACCCCTGGTGTAGTTACACCTACCCCTGGAGTAGTTACTCCTACCCCTGGAGTAGTTAGACCCCAACCTGAACCTAATCCCCAGGAACTACCAGAAGAAGCACCTACCCCTGGATTTTTTACCTCTGTTACGCCTTTAGTAGTTACACCTACCCCTGGTGTAGTTACTCCTACCCCTGGAGTAGTTACTCCTACCCCTGGATTTTTTACCTCTGTTACGCCTTTAGTAGTTACACCTACCCCTGGTGTAGTTACTCCTACCCCTGGAGTAGTTACTCCTACCCCTGGATTTTTTACCTCTGTTACGCCTTTAGTAGTTACACCTACCCCTGGTGTAGTTACTCCTACCCCTGGAGTAGTTACTCCTACCCCTGGATTTTTTACCTCTGTTACGCCTTTAGTAGTTACACCTACCCCTGGTGTAGTTACTCCTACCCCTGGAGTAGTTACTCCTACCCCTGGATTTTTTACCTCTGTTACGCCTTTAATAGTAGTTACACCTACCCCTGGAGTAGTTACTCCTAAACCCAATCCCCAGGAACTCCCAGTAGAAGCACCTGAAGCGCCTACCTCTGGCTTTGTTGCCACTCCTACACCTTTATTAGTTGCCTTTCCTACTCCTGAATTAGTTACACCGACACCTGGAGTAGTTACGCCTGCAGTAGGAGTGCTTCCCCCTGCACCCCAACCTGAACCTAATCCCCAGGAACCTAAACCTAGATCCCATCCTCCTAGATTCCATCCACCTCCACTTGACGTATCGTCGGCATTACTGGTAGTGGTAGTCGTACTTAGATGAGAATTACTGTTCTTGTCGTGGTGCTTGCCACTTTTCCCGGATTGGCCTCCATTTTGTCCATGATCTTTTGTTATTTCAGCATGTTCTGAGGAACTTGATTCATCTTCAATATCTTCTGTATTTATTTGTACAAATTGTAAGGAACCATCTGGACCTCGCAGTTTCACTTCAGGACATTCCTCATGAAGACAGTGTATCTTCACCCATTTTTCAATGTCTTCAATACTATCGAATATCAACTCCTTGTTCTTTCCTTCAGCACTACCCAACGCCTTGCTCGTGCAGTGTACAACCTGGAACATCCGTATAGAGAAATTTTAATACTCAATGGACAGCGCGAGCGGGTCAGGTGACTTTCAAATGTATGTGTGCGACAGTTATAACGCAACGTGTACATTCAACCTGTCAGATTTAAAATTGGAAACACCTGCAAACAATACGCTCTCTGCAATTGGAGCTACATTATGTCAACGTAGCCAGTGGTTTCAAATAAACTGTGTAAAAATTCAGACCATCAAACTGATCAAACCAGCTCTAATTCTTTCAGTTTTAAAAGTTGCTCAGAGAATTGCTAGAGTTGACCTGACACCGAACCACGACGAATCAATGAAGTTTTCTACCAGATGAAAAGATGTGTGTAAATAAAAATAGGGTATTGTGCTGTGGACAAATAAAGGGCTCCTGAGGGCTCTCCAATACCTTAAACCTCTGCACAACAACCTTTCCTTCACGCGGGATTATGACAATAAAGCCGCACTTGGCTGTCAAGTTGGTATACAGTCAATTCGCAGAATTCCGTTTGTATAATTATTAGCATATGATACAATAACATATTAAACATTACAAATAATAAAGTCACCTCCTTTATAGCGCGAGCGCGAGACATCCCCGTCTAGGGGTGCTGGACTTTTGGATACGCCACTGCAGACTAATAAAGGCAGTGGTCCTACATCTGGGGCCAATGAAGATAGGCATGTCTGTTTGGTGCGTATCCGATGAACTAGGATAGTATCGGCAGGCGAAAATCTTGGGACCTCCATTCAAATCCAGTTTAGAAAGATGCCGTAGTTTATGGATGGAATGGAATGGCGGCCCAAGCTGTTCGTGCACCCGGGCCTGAGGTTTCCGTCGAAAAGGGAGGGGAGGATAAGGACACGTCTAAAATTTAGGTCAGAAACGAAAGACACCCCTCAATGAAGAAACCAAAACCACCACCATGTGGCACCTTAGGTAGAAGGAACCCAGAAAGGAAGAAAGACCGTATGTATACGGGGAGTTTTTCTGTTTACCGGACCAGTCCAACCGTCCATTGAACGATCGAACATCGCGATGTCACGCACAAGCTAAAGCGGGCCTGTTAAAAAAAGACTGTTTATTCCAAACAAGGCTTGTCAAAATGACGAAAAAGGAATGTCAAAATGAGCTTCTTACTGACTTCCAGAATCGGTATTCTCCCCACTCTAAGAACATATTGCACTGCCGAAACATAAAAAGACCAAACGTCAAACCGTGTGAGTAGTTTACAACTTACTCTCGGACCCGCTTCTTATTATGCGAATGTACTTTTCACCAAATTTAGCCCTCCCTAGACAAGTAAAACTCGAAAACGATCTCACTCTACTACTCAAAAAGTCCATTAAATCGAAAAATAAAACCCTATGATCTAGAGCGGTGAAGCCCGGCTGTTGAACTTGAAGAGTTCCTGTTCCTGGTGTCAGCCCGGCGGTTTGACATCCCCTTAGGTACCGTCACTCATTTGTTCACTTTGTCCGTGACAAATGCTATAAGTTCACATCTGATCAAGTGAGCACTCTTTACATACGTCATAGAACAGTGCGCTTAACTTTTTGCGACAGTTGACTAACTATTAACGAATAACTTTAAGGTCCTCTTGTAGCCTTCTTTTCGACGAATACGTGTGCGATAAGAGTTATAACCCAATAAAGTACTTGTTCTACATGGGGTTACATAAATCCTGTGGATATTGCCTGGTAACCCATTACCTTTCATTTGCGGAAGCAAATCACCAAAAGGACAATAAGGTTAACCATCTGCAGTAATCCGAGGTTCAAGCAAAGCGCAAGTCGATCAAAGGATACCAGGAAAAGAGTTGAATTTGTACATGGTTAGTGTGTTCACGAAAGAAAGTATAAAAAAAAAAAAAAAAAGTAAAACTGATTGGAACCACTCGAGAGCTCTATATAGGTAAATAATCTTTATTAAATGTATCCAAAGTGTTATTCATGGAAAAATTGTCATACCTGGATGAGGCTTATCCGGTATAATGACAGGTAACCCCCCT
>NW_007400848.1:0-2636 GCF_000475195.1 Diaphorina citri | reverse complement strand
TAACTCCTTGTGGTTAGGCTATATTCTTGCAGTGTTGGCCGTTAACTGTAAGTTGCTCTCTAGTACCACAATTTTCTTAGACACGCCAATTAAGTGAAGCCAATAGCTATGCTTAAAGCAGTTGAAGTTTTCAATTACTAAAGAGCTACTGATAGACAAGATCAGACAACAACGTGTACATTGACGTATACATTGTTTATCGCATGACTATAATTAAAGGCTCCTAAGTCTTTCAATGAGTTGATAGGCTCTAAAAGGGTTTCAAGGTTGAGCCGTGTCGGGTTACAATAATGTTTTTTACTTGACTTCAAGGATAAAGTTTACGGGCGAGATCTGCTGTTCTGGTAGAACAATAGTTTGAGTAAGGAGCAGACCGGTAGAGGCCGTTTTTAGCGAGGTATTTAGATTACAAAAGGGTTTTTGAAAGCGCTGTGTTCTTCGAGGCTGAGTTAAATAACCATTCTATTTTATAAATTGCCGATTATGGAGACAGGCCTGAAAATCTTTTCAGCTGGTGAACTTCTGAAGTCGACCTTCTCCAACTTTCCCTACTGTGCTTGGTATTGACATTGACGGTCACCAGAATTCTTTTGGTAAGTGGATAATGGTTTCTTTGAACTGTCTAAAAAGATCGTGATTCAATCAAAGACATTTTTTTGAACTTCAACATTAAATAACTTGATATTACAAACAATTAAATGAAAATAAGTAGTTAACTTGTGAAGATACACATTGGACACTCGTACAGTTCCACAGGAATCTGTTATAAAAGATTCATTGAACTTGATTCTTCAAATCTTATCTATACCATGGATTATATTGTCTTTTAAAATTCTACGCTGTTGATAAATTGATAGTTAAATACCTCTATAGGGTGGCGTATAAAACTCGGACACAGTCTGAGCTAGAAAGCTCAAATTTTCACTGAATGGTCTATTATTAATTTTGCTGCTATTCAAAATCTGTTCGAGATTATTAGTTTTCCAGTAAAAAGATCGTGATTCAATCAAAGACATTTTGAACTTCAACGTTAAATAACTTGATATTACAAATAACTCTCAGGGTATGTCCCAAGTATTCTTGAAAACATTGAATGAAAATTTGTGCTTTCTTACTCAAACCGTGTCTTGAGTCCTGTATTTTTTCACGCGTCATCCGGTATGTTGATATCTTAACATGAGCATTGGCAGTATTGTCATTTGCGAGGTACCCGTTAACAATAGTGGGTGCGAAATAGGTACCTCACTCAGCGCCTACAGCAACATTCAATTCCTTAGATAGTAGATTCCTTAGATCACTGTTATAGATAGAAAAATAAAATAGAGAAGAAAAAAACTTGTAAATCAATAAAATTATGGTTTCATTATCCAAGCCGTATTCTAATTAAATTCATAAAAAGCATTTAAAATACTTACTTATTAGACATAGACATTAGACACAGTAGCAACAAAAGCTATTATAATTAACTATATAGTTACAATAGTAGGACTATAAAAGCATTAAATGTTTATGTGAAAAAAAATGAGTATACTCTAAACCTTTTCTTTGTATCCACATAAATATACATATGAAATAAAATTTTACTTTTGCACATTGCCTAAAATCATAGGAAATTTTTAGTTATTCTTATTCCTTATCAGGATAACTAAAAAATTCAGGAATTTAAGCAATATACAATGTATAGATAGACAAAAGTAGAGATTTATATAGATAGAAAAAGGGTGGGTATACGGCTCAAGCTTAGCGGGAGAAATAATTCGTTTCTCAAATTCTTTCTGGATACCAGTGGGTACCGATGGGGTCACTAACAGGGAATCTCATAGAATACATGATGGGGTTAAGGCATATGTTATGAGCTTCCCTATTAATGATCTACATGCTATCTTCGGTGCATTGACCATTCCCCGCATTAAAGTGAATTCACTGAACTTTGTGCTTGGTACTTCTTGGACTTTGACATGTCCTTCACATAAGGTTTAATAACGTTCAGATTGTTTCTAGTATGACCAGCTAGTGTATCAATGCCTGCATGAGCACCATTAAACAATACATGATTTGAACGGTCAATCATTGATCCCACTGCATTCAATTTTGATACCAGAGGGGACAAAATGCTGGCTCCAGCAGATTCATCTGCCTTTTTCTGAATGTCCTTCTGAAAGTTTTGATAACCTTCACTTGCTTGTTTGAATAATCCCAAGTTGATGTCGTTACAAGTAGCAATAACGTTGTTGCCTCTCTTGAGAAGTTTTCTGCCATAGTTCAAGGGAGAAAGCCAACTCAGATAATCTAAACCGTATCCTACCCCTTGATCAGTTTCTCCAGCACCTCTATTAGATACCTCTGTTACGCTTTTGGTAGTTACTCCTACCCCTGGAGTAGTTAGACCCCAACCTGAACCTAATCCCCAGGAACTACCAGAAGAAGCACCTACCCCTGGATTTTTTACCTCTGTTACGCCTTTAGTAGTTACACCTACCCCTGGTGTAGTTACTCCTACCCCTGGAGTAGTTAGACCCCAACCTGAACCTAATCCCCAGGAACTACCAGAAGAAGCCCCTACCCCTGGATTTTTTACCTCTGTTACGCCTTTAGTAGTTACACCTACCCCTGGTGTAGTTACTCCTACCCCTGGA
>NW_007400847.1:0-813 GCF_000475195.1 Diaphorina citri | reverse complement strand
TATGCTAAAGCATGGGTAGGGAGGGGACATAATACTACTCTGTGTTATGCTAAAGATTGAGTGGGAAGGGACACAATAATCTGTCTTTTGCAAAAATTGTAAAAAAACAGTGTTGTCAGAACTTTTTTTCATGGGTGGGGGAGTCTAATCGTCCAAAAACACTAATTGTTCCCTTCTCTCTAAATAAATAAAATTAAATGAGTAAATAAATTTAAGTAAATAAATAATATAAGGCTTTAATATAAATTGTCGTAATGTAATATAAAAATCCCTTTAGCAAATTTTGACACATTAAACCTCTTTATCTATTTTTGCCAGTTTAATCTTTTCCATTTTCAATTTTAAATAAATCTTGTTCATTTTCAATTTTATCTTTTTCGTGCTAAAATTTGAAAATCATTTTTATTTTTATATATATTTTTTTTTGCTTTCTTTTTTTTTCGCTAAAAGTGCAGTGCAGTGATCTGTGACAACCAAGTATCCTGGATTAAGGATTGAACCCTGGATTGGATTACCATGGAAGCATCGGACTGGATTAACAGTAGGATAAATGTTTGGTGGCGGGTGTGTGTATGGCCTTCATTTAACTTGGATCTTCAGCCAAGTTAAATGCAACAGTAGGATAAATGTTTGGTGGCGGGTGTGTGTATGGCCTTCATTTAACTTGGATCTTCAGCCAAGTTAAATGCATTTTTTTTTTCGAGGAGAATTTGTGTGAAAGCGAGTTTGTAGTTGTGGGTTTACTCGTATGTCTATTTGAGAAGGTCTATGAACAAAGGGCCAATTTTGGGGAAAACTCCACAGAAACTGGTT
>NW_007400846.1:0-813 GCF_000475195.1 Diaphorina citri | reverse complement strand
TCTTAATTATGAGAAAGTCGCGCCTCTTTGTGAAAAATATACAGGGTGTATAAATTTCTTCTCGGTACCAATTAATTTGGAATTTTAGTTATATTTGTCCAGTGGACATACAGAGCGATCATCAAATATCACGTTGGGATGTTTATTGAAATTTAGAATCCTCTTCCTGTTACGAATTGATTTGAAAATGGCTCCCATTTATTCTATAGTTATGAGTTGATCTAATTACAAATTTACATAATTTAAAACCGCCTATGCTAAATGCCTCCTAACTTGTTTTGTAGATTATGGTTAGTATACGAAGGGTCATTTACTTGTTCCCAGTTTTGGAGAGCTCCCTCTGTTTCTAGGTCTTCTATCCCATTACAAGTTAGTACATACATTTTCTCATGACAAATCTTAAAATTTAATAATGGGGAATATGTTTTGGGACACCCTGTATACGCGAAGCTCAGACAATCCTCTGGTCCTTACCGACAGAATAAATATTAAATTCAAATGAAGTGTGGGAGCAGATGATATACTGGTCCAAAGTATATGCGCCCAAGCATCTTAACATTATGCGCCATACTCAGAACATGAACTTTCTTTGTATTGCTACCTATACAATATTGTATACAAAGAGATGAACAAGAACATACAAAGGTAATTGAAAAGAAATGGGGACCCAATTAAAAGCGAACTTGCAGCACGTAGGAATGGGCCAAATTCCTGAAAAGTCCGAACCATCCATTTTGATGCAACAGTGCGCTAGATATTTTGACTAAGGTCCTTTTCGCACCCACCCGAGAAAGAGTTCTCTCTCTCTCTCTC
>NW_007400845.1:0-813 GCF_000475195.1 Diaphorina citri | reverse complement strand
AACTGAACGTGAGTTTACTCCTGAGCTGACAGTTCAAACCGTACGTGAATGGTCGGCCTTAACCGTGAAATTAGCAAATATTGGACATGAGAAATTTCACATTTAAACCGTAAATTTCAAAGATAGACCACCCTATAAATACACACAAATAAATAATAGATATTAGCACTTGAAGTACGTTACACGGGTTACACCCTGTAAAACGGATCAGAGTGTTGGGACTATGGAACAAATTGGCAATTTTCAAAGTAGGTACATTTAAAAAACAATACAGTATAGGTAGTAGTTATAACAGAGAGCTTGCTGATACAATTATTACTCCAACAAGTAGTTTTGAAGTAACAATTTATAAGTCAAGTACCCATATTATACATGAGAGTACGAGTATTCATCAGGCCTACTTGACTATAATTCAACGGCTTTCTTTTGTTAGGTACATCAATGACTAGTCGTGTGGCAAACCTTCTTACTCTAAGGCTAAGGCACATATTATGGTAAAACTACATAGTACGAATACAGTGTGGCGAAAACTCTTCATTAATTTGAAAATTCCACCACATATTATTGAGCTCGCAGGGTTAAGTAGTAGAGAATGCCTTAAGCATTACCATTACCCTAGCCTAGATTGCATTGGTTACCTTACATTGCAAAATATTTCTAGGGAAAGAGGTATATAGTATAAAGAGAAAGAAGAGAAAGAGAGAAGGAAAGAGAGAAGGAGGGACTAGGGGCAGGAAAGAGAGAAAGAGGGAGGAAGAGAAATGAATCTCCTGCAATTAATCTTGTTCTTCTGATAAATTAAGTCAAAAAGTA
>NW_007400844.1:0-813 GCF_000475195.1 Diaphorina citri | reverse complement strand
TTTTCTGTTTATTAGTCAGTTCCCGTATTTTCCATAGATTTGGAAAAAAACCGGAACAAAGGTGTGTTCCGGCGGAACGTTTGATTTTTGACAAAAATACGGATTGTTCCGGGAAATAACGTACGGTTGGCAACCCTAAGTTAGAGATTTTTTTTACAACTTTAAATGAACAGAAAAAAGTTATCTTTTAATAATTTTTGCTTGCCAGTGGCGCCTGGAATTTGACCAAGGGGATTAGAGTATTTACTTTGTTTATATGCTTATCCTTTGATAGAATTAAAATAGTCTATTCGCCCATGCCCATGCAGTTCACCCAATGTACACATCTATTCATATGTGTGTCTATCTGTCCATGAGAAGGGAAAGTCCTACCTTCATTTAGTGGGACACTCTGGGACAGGTAAATTGGTTGGAAGGTTAAGAATATTCGTATGTACCAAAATAATCATGAATGTCCGTCGAGTCTGTATGAAAAAGGAATTAGAAATGCTTTTGTGTAGTAAAAAGAAATAAAAAAAAGTCTTAAATTTAAGAGGGAATAAAATGAAAATAATTTTAATTAGCATTCCAGACGTACAGTAAAAATATTTATGATTATGATAGTTACGTAATTATTCCAGAAAATGTATTTTATTTTGAAAATTTTCTTGTATAGGTCTGTAAGTATAGGTACATACCTACAGGGAGTGGGAAAAAGTATCAAAAAATTGGTCTGCTATATCTAGGATTCTAGGCCATGACAGCACCTGTGTCAAGTCAGATAATTGCTAGTTCTCCGACTTGGTATACAACCTGTAGCATATTCCACAAGTA
>NW_007400843.1:0-813 GCF_000475195.1 Diaphorina citri | reverse complement strand
TTTTTTTCAAGTATAGCTGCTTCTTTGTTGGCCATTAGAAATCTCCCACCAACACCTTGTGCTCAAAATGGCCTGGATAGGCATCAAGCGATCAATCTAGTCTTAATTCCTACAATGCCTTCAAAATCGTACGCTGGAAAGTTAAAAATGGCATTTTCAATGATGAGACTTTAATACTAAAGCCCATCCTAATATGAAAACCTCTCCAGTACGCGACAAACACTTAGCATACACACGTATCTCACATAAAACTGAAGCTGCTGACTCCTCTGTTTACAATATCATCATGTTTACCATACAGGGTGGATTTTATTTTGATTAGTACTCTGTAGAACTCATTACTCCAATTTTACATGGTTCAACTCCAAAAAGATCATTTTGGGGCTCTTTGCAGCTCAATGGAGCTCAAAATCAGTAAATTTCCATCTTGTCAACTGTTAGAGTCGAAGTAAACTGCAGTCGGTAAATACTTTAACAATAAATTGTAGATCTAGTGGTAGTTACGAGTATGTTAATTTTGGAGTGAAATTAGTCAATTTACCGATTACTGACATTGTTCTCTGAGGTCCCCTGTATCCTAAAAAGTTCTGTGTACGCTCCATTTGAAATATTTAATCTCTCAACTCTCATAATTTGACGAAAGCTTTTTACCTCTTCGTCCTCCTCCTCCTCCTCCTCCTCCTTCTTCTTTTTCTTTTCCTCTTCCTTCTCCTCCTCCTTCTCTTTTCCCTTTTCTTCTCACCCTGATTCTATTTTCCCATGTTTCTGTTTATAACTTTTTTTATGTTCCTCATCCTCTTCCATGCATGTCTG
>NW_007400842.1:0-813 GCF_000475195.1 Diaphorina citri | reverse complement strand
CTCCTAGAACAATGCGTGCAGTTCAACACTTGGTGTAAGGGTATAAGGAACTAAGGGCAGAGTGGAGATCAGAGCATCAAGCTCATAAGACTTCATAGAGGAAAGCTACGAATTGACCGCAGACAGCTCTATGCTCTCCAGTCTGTCCACTTGGTGAGAAATAAATTTGGAAAATTCTGCGAAACCAGGAGTCAACACCTTGGTTGAGAACAGAGTACAAAGACACCTTCTGTAATATTGGGGGTGCCCACAAATTTCTTCATTGTCCCCCCAGACTCTTGGAGAAAACTTGGAAACCCAAACAAAACAATCAAATCAGTGGGGGTTGGTACGGAAGACCCAGGGGCGTCGTGCCGCCAACTGAGTGGTCTAAGTGAAAGTGTTCCTCCGTTAGAGAGCATAGTGTACTGTGCCGCTAACAGTGTGGTTCTAATGCATTGGTCCTGTAAGCTAGTGTGACGTCAGTGCTGTGCCGTTAACTGAGTGTTTCTCCCTTTACCTTTCTCCAATTATTGCTTTCTCTTTTTTTCCCTCTCTACTTTTCTCCCTCCTCTCTCTTCCTCGACTGCCTTTTTCTCCCTCTATTTCTAGGAAAAACTGCGGGAAAGTTTTTCAATTATATTAGCCTTGTCCTTAGGGAAGTAAAGTGTGCTCTCAAACTTGTCGGTAACACCTCTATTAGACCAAAGGAAAAACTCCGAACCGGCATTTTTTTCGAGGAAAGCCTCATTGGAAAGAAGGGAGATTTTGTTAACCAAAGAACAAAATTTTGTATTGGAAATCAAATACACCTATCCCGGACTGTGAAAGTGT
>NW_007400841.1:0-813 GCF_000475195.1 Diaphorina citri | reverse complement strand
ACAGGTAGGTATGTATGTAGGGTAATTAATTAATTATCTGCCTAACGTTTTGTTAGTTTTTTAATTAGCAGAGTTAAACGACCTACAAAACAGCCTACTGGTAGGCATTCCCATTATCAGAAACTGGAATCTAGGAAAAATTCCCGAAGGCTCTCGTAATCTGGGATCAATGAGGCGTTTAATATGCCTGCGAACACACGCGATGAATTCAAAGGTCATGCCCATCACCAATCCGAAATTATCTCCAACAACGTTGTTTGAGATGTTTCCAATTGTGCAGAATAATGTAAAAAAATATTCGAGAGAACTAATTAATTCCTTGATAGCAAGTTTGAACTTTTGGCTCAATTGATAAAAAGAAGCTTTAACGTTGTAACAAATCGTTCACATGGAAATGATGCAATACTGAATTTTGTTCGCCCAAGTCACGTACGTCGGTACGTCAAAATCCGGAATCAGTATACATATTTCAATCGAGTAGGTATAATATGGAGTACCTATAGGTAATATGTTATGAATGAAATATTGGACTGGTTCGTACCATGTGCTTTCAAATCAGGAGACTAGAAGTTCCCTATGTGTTCGTCTATTCAGGCCGAAGAAGGAATAACGAGCGGGACTTTGTACAAATCCTGCATTAGCTATTTTATTGGACTCTTTAAAAGATTTCGTGGATAATTCTCATGTATCTTTGTATCTTGTACCTTTGTACCTACGTAACACAAGCTCTGTATCATTCTTTTTTTTTTAAGAGGTTTGACAGAGGGAACTGTAACTTCTATGGTCTTATCGTCCCGAAATCGAAGAGAGAAG
>NW_007400840.1:0-813 GCF_000475195.1 Diaphorina citri | reverse complement strand
TTTTTTTTTTTTTTTTTTTTTTTTTCCCCCGCGGAATTTTTGTACATATTGGAGTAGTTAGTTAGAAATGTGTTACTAGTACAGAACTTAAATATAATGTTCAAATGTAGACAAGTATACATAAGTAGGTAAGAAGATTAGACATTAGGCTGTTTATTAGAAAGATAGAAAGTGTAAGGCACACAAGTATGAACTATGATACCTATGGGTTAGTCGCTTCATAACACATCGTTGTAATCTAACGCCTAGCTACCCACCTATAGCTATCGCATTGATAAAATATTTGTCTCTTATACCTAGAGATATAATGCAATATTCCATGTAATGTGTCCCAATAGTTTCAAAGATACGAGTAGTGAAGGAATTTTTTGGTAAAAAACAATTCCTACTTTGAAAAAAATCCACTTTGTTAAAAGAATTTGATATGAAATATTCAAGCTGTTTTGAATAAATCCTAGACCCCAAGGTGCGACTAACCCAAGGTGCACTATGTGTAATTTAGGGCTTTGTAACGTTTATTTCATCTAGAGCAGCTTTATTTTTGAGGCACCCCGAGTTAATCAAAGGTAACGTCGTTACTCAAAGGTAAATTCGACACTCAATCTGCAAAGAATTGCTGCAAACCTTCTCGCCTCATTACGTCACAATCTGAGCTGTTTCGCAATCAAACGAATAATTTCACAAAAAGCGTGACATACTCGAGCAATAGGGTGAAAATATTGGCAACGGTCGTGTAGCGGAACGTCAGGGACGATTGGTCCAGTCAGCAAAAGCCGAGCGCGCAAAGGTTAATTTTCTGGTCAAAATAAAAGC
>NW_007400839.1:0-813 GCF_000475195.1 Diaphorina citri | reverse complement strand
TTATCCTGTTTGTTTTATTGTTTTGAGGGGAAAATTGAGGGCTCTCTAGCATAGAACAATGCCTAGAACCTCCCCTCTCTTCCCCTCCCTCTCTTTTCTATCTCCCCCTATCTCTCCTCCCTCAACACCGCTTTTATACCGTCCACTTAAACTTTTCCCTCCTACCTCTCAAACCATTCCCTCCTGAACATCTCTTTCAGCCATATCGTCGCGTCAAAAACGAAATGGTAAACTGAAGAAATGCCTGTTTGGAAAGAGTATGCAAGTGCACACATCTATTCTCTTTCAAAATACATATATGGTAAATTCGAAGATTCGTAGAAGCTTAACTCATCCCTTAGGGCTGTTTGCCCCCACACCTAAACCTTAAGCCTGGGAGTGGGCTAGTTATGAAATAGGTGGAAAAGTGTCTCCCCCTGCATGCTAAGGGCAGTCACTCACACTCACTACAGTTCCACCTAATCAGGTTCAGCTGTCAGGTCTACATGATAGTGAGTGGCTGGCGTAAGGCTTGGCGACTGGCGAGCGCCTAGACTTTTTGCGGCTTAGCTATTTCGTTGTCAGGCCGACGATATACCCTCTACATGGCTTTTCCTTTCCCCTTTCAATTATTTCAAATTCCCTCCTCCTTATTACTTCCTCTCACATAAAACGTGTCCAGTCCCACCAACTGCACACTTCTTCCCCACATTCTAGCCTCCCTAAAATCTTCCTCTCTCTTTTTTTTTTTTCCTATTTTTCTACGTGATATATTTCCTCTGTCATCTATTTATCCAGTTCAGTTATGATTGCTTCCTATAAGTCCTTCAATTG
>NW_007400838.1:0-813 GCF_000475195.1 Diaphorina citri | reverse complement strand
ACGAGGCCTAGTTCCGAGTTTAAACGAGGCCTAGTTCCGAGTTTAAACGAGGCCTAGTTCCGAGTTTTAACGAGGCCTAGTTCCGAGTTTTAACGAGGCCTAGTTCCGAGTTTAAACGAGGCCTAGTTCCGAGTTTGAACGAAGCCTTTTGGACACCGCCCTCATGAGGAATAGGGCAAAATATTCATGTAGTTGTGAAAGTTCTGTATTGTATTTCTATGTAGGACTGTTTATTCTCTATGTATACTATTTGATAAAGGGACTACATGTCCTAATTCGACAGTCTAAATAAATACTATGTTTTGCAAACTCGTGTGATCACTACAGCCGATGTCCCCAGACGGGCACCCATCTAGATAGCAACCACGTACGACGTTGCTTAACCTAGGTGATCCGTCTGGAACTGGTGATGCGTTTTATTTGACATAGCTCATGACTTTGTAATACTTTGTATGGTTCAAACGAATACATACTTAATTGAATACACAATAAACTTTATTAATGGCCGGTTCCACAAATCTGAGTTTAAACTCGGTTTAACTCTTGGATTAAGCAATAAATACAAATGCAAATTTCAATAAACTTTATTAATGGCCGGTTCCACAAATCTGAGTTTAAACTCGGTTTAACTCTTGGATTAAGCAATAAATACAAATGCAAATGCAGTTTCTTTGTGTTATTTTATCACAACTTTGGTACACACTGCAGCAACGTAGGATTTTCCCAATATCTCAATAAGTAATCCTAAAATCCAATGTTTACCTACCATGCTGGCACCGGTCGCTATGCGCATTTATATGTCATAGCTACTCA
>NW_007400837.1:0-813 GCF_000475195.1 Diaphorina citri | reverse complement strand
TTCAAAATTCTGCTTTTCCATTGGCTATTACACTTGTAAGATACTTTTCCATACTTTGGTGATTTAGGGCACAGAAATTCAATAATACTTAGAGGATATTATATGGGCTTTTCCCCCCCCCTCCACCTTCTTGGCTACCACTTTCTTAGGTCTATTTCTTTTTCCCTTAGGCTGAAAAGATTTGAGATTTTCATCAATGTGATTTATTGTTATGTTTAAAACTATTGTTGAATTATTGCCAGCATTAACCTATTCAATGGGAGAACATTTACCAACGCCAAATTCTGATGCGAGTATAAGCGTATTTTTATTATGGAATCATAATAACTGATATGGATACCTCTATATTCCTATTCATGTGGATGTAGAATAGTAGAATCCTGGCCTGAAGTCAGATACATAAAAGAGTATCTATATCTACAAAATCTACATAGTGTCAGTCCAGAACTCTTAAGTCGTGTGTCGTGTGTCCTCCTGTCCACACATAGTCGACGACTCGACGACCGTCGATCGATTTTGTGTGAACAAACCTTTACTATAAAGCAGTTATGATTCCACAAGAAAAATGCGTGTTAACTCTGTTTCTCTTGTGGCAATGCTTTTATTGTCATGCGACTCGCATTGGGAAACATAAAATTAATAGAAAAGGTAAAAGTAGAATAATCAAATGGAATTTAATTTAAATACATTACAACTCATAATGCCCATTGTAATGTGTTATTAATAACAAGGTATTATTTTCTATCTTTGTATTTTCAAACTAAACGACTCATGTGAGATTTTGTAACTTTTATCCGAAACTTTTGTAAACAC
>NW_007400836.1:0-813 GCF_000475195.1 Diaphorina citri | reverse complement strand
TTATTTCATTCCTTAATTCCCAGCCGTTTCTGAGATATAAGCGTGGTTCGCAAATCACGAACCACCCTGTATAATAACGCCTAACCATGGAAACTGAGATGTTATCTGAGATTCATTAAAATAATCTTCTAATCTACCGAACTTTTTGTATTCAATTGAATTGAACTGTATTCAATGTAGGACTGCTAGATATAAGTAATTTCTGTATCATTTTTTTTTTTTTAAAGAGGTTTGACAGAGGGAACTGTAACTGCTATGGTCTTATCGTCCCGAAATCGAAGAGAGAAGGAAGACAGGACAGGAGAAAGCCAGCCGTTCCGAGAACGAACATTATGCCATCAGGATAAAATCCGCCCCGGGCGGGAATCGAACCCGCGGCTTAGCGCTTACAAGGCAGACGCACTACCAAAACTAAGCTAACTGATAGTAATGTTAACTAATCTTTATTGAAGAAATAAAAAAAAAAAATGTATACCTAGTACTAGTACATATTATAAAAAATAAATCATTGCAATTTATTGAACTAGCATACGTAAATAAGGTTTAATGCTCTCTCTAGCAAATAATTAGCAAGGTCTGATGCTAGTATTACTTTTTATGTAGTAATGTTTTATTCGATTTCATTCTGTGAAACATCTCATTTATATTGCAACAATTATATTATCATACTCTGTTGAATTATTATACACGGGTTCAAGTATGTACGTACTTAATACTAACTTTATTACCTATATTAAAAAAAATGTGGTGTGAACATCACACGACTTTCCTTATCCTATTGAATGATGCTTATTTGAGTGTTCTTTTACCCTA
>NW_007400835.1:0-813 GCF_000475195.1 Diaphorina citri | reverse complement strand
ATGGAAACAGAACTCGACTGTCGATAAATTTTGAGAGAGAATAGGATAGGTTACCGCTGTTTAGGAAATCACAGATAACTTCACTGTCATCATCCTATTCTCTTCCGAAAGTATCCAAGAATTTGTCAGAATTTATGGTCCTTATTCTGATATTATTTTTGGTACTACGTTACTCATATTGGTACTCTACCGGTATCAACTTCTATTATTTATAAGCTAATGATTCCAATTTGTTACTTATATCTTCCTTTTTTTCTCACTCATTTGTTTCTGAAATATGAAATTTGGACTTGATCCAAACGAAAATAGGTTTCGAGAGAAATCACAGTTTATACCGCAGACATTTCCCACCATGCTACCCAATTTTGGTTACCCCTAAGGACGTCTAATATATCCTGATATAATCTACTCCACTTAGAACTCCTGTTATGTTATCTCTGTTTCGCTTGTGTTCTATGTTATTTATACATACATAAATACCCAACACACTCAAATTGAATATATTTATAGAAATAGGTATACAGATCACTTGGCATATATATTTTATACTCTTTTTTCCATAAAATAAAATGTTTTCATATTTTATGCTACTTGGATACAGAGTGTTTCAACAGGAATACGTGGTAAATGGTTTCTTGTCTCAGTTCCTAGTTCCTGGTATGATGGGTATACTATTCCTGCACTTTTTAGAGCATTAAAATATAATCTCATTTTAGATAGATGGTTACATTTTGTAGCACCTTTGTGGAACTCTTTGACGGTGTTATCAATATTTTTGTGAAAAAAAAAAAAAAAAAAATTTTTCCGGGGAAA
>NW_007400834.1:0-813 GCF_000475195.1 Diaphorina citri | reverse complement strand
GAACCTAATGAGAGGTGGAACCTAATGAGAGGTGGAACCTAATGAGAGGTGGAACCTAATGAGAGGTGGAACCTAATGCGAGGTGGAACCTAATGAGAGGTGGAACACATTTTTGTCAAATTTCGCCAAAAGAAAGAAAAAAAAATCTTTGTAGGTAGGTACGGTAGTTTTTTTATGACATCTTGAGAGTTAAGAAAAATCTACCCAAAAGAACAAGAGTGTTCCAATCTCTTTCATATTCTATTCTGTTATTTCTATTTCATGGCGTGAAATTGCTTCCACGCATTCTGCAAGCGTTAATTTAGTATACAGGGTGGCTTTATGTTCGCCTGACACCCTGCTAAAGAACGGAGAGAGCTTAGTGTTTTAACTTTTTTCTCCATCCACAGCTTTTGCATGTATATCTACCTAATAGGTACCTTAGATGGTTTTGCCACCACGACTTTGAATTTAATTTTCCTGTCTTATAACTTTCACCACAAGGAACTTAAAAAAAGAGAGAGAGAGAAAAAAAGAAATGGTTTTCTCCAAATTTGATGAAATTTGGAAAAAAAATTCAAATCTCCTTTTGAAAGTTGGTTTCTGTTGACTGGTTCCTTTCTGCTTAATACTCTAAATTTGTTAGGGTATATTCAAAAGTCAAAAAGGTCACATAAGTGACACCTCATTAACTCATTTTGCTCATTAATGTTTCAATCAAATAGCAGACTGCCAGCCTAGTTAGCTTAGTTGGTGGTGCCTCTGCCTTGTAAGCGCTAGGCCGCGGGTTCGATTCCCGCCCGGGGCGGATTTTATCCTGATGGGATAATGTTC
>NW_007400833.1:0-813 GCF_000475195.1 Diaphorina citri | reverse complement strand
CTTTTTTTTTTTTTTTTTTTTTTTTTTTCAAAAAAGTTAAAAAGTTCACTTCAGTTGAAAACCCGGCTGGGCTCAGCACGCTTTATGAATATCAAATATCACTCTCTAATATCTGTCTTCATAATGTTATTGTATTATCATTTCGTAATTTATTCAAAACATTGCCTATGGGTTACAAAATGAATGGTAGTTGTGCCCTCCGTGTACGTCTATTATTTTGAAATGCTATACCTATATGTACATTTCAATGTATTTATTATTGTTATGTAAATAGATTATGATGTAAATATAGTTTGTATTTTAAATAGGTAGGTACGTAGATTAACAAATATGTACGTATCTGAATATTAGCGTACCTACTTACCTTTTTCAGATATAATTAACAGTACGTAACGGGGCTATGGGAGGCAGATTGGCCACAGGACGATTTGGAGGAGGAAGCTTGTCGAGGCAAGGGATTAACTTCGGTCTGACATGCCACGGCAGTAAGTAAGTAGGTATTCGGAACGGAAATAAATTTTCGTCAGACACCGTCAGCCCGAAAAAGCCAGCAGCACCCGATAGCCAAAATGGTCACCCCTTCGAATATCAACCACAACTACCACAAATTTAATGATTCATTGGAATCAGGTATATTTAACGTGCTATCATCGCGTCGCGTCGTTGTAACGACAATACCGGGCAAAGTTTGCAACGCGTTGGCTGAAACGGGTCATAAGCAAACTCCAAAACTTGAGTTACGCCAGCCTAGTTAGCTTAGTTGGTAGTGCGTCTGCCTTGTAAGCGCTAGGCCGCGGGTTCGATTCCCGCCCG
>NW_007400832.1:0-813 GCF_000475195.1 Diaphorina citri | reverse complement strand
TATTACCACTATTATTAGGTATTATTATGATTATTATTATTACTACTACTATTATATTCAGCAGATTGGTTAGATCTATTGTATAATATTTTTTAACACCGGAGTAACCAACAGTTGTTTGAATCAGTGGCGGACCAATAGTTTTCCTCTAAGGACCAATAGTTTTCCTCTAAGGTCTTTCTTTTAGAAACCACCCGTTCCTTGAACGAATAGGCAGTGCTTCTCAAAGTTGTGGCCACCGCGGCACACTTTTCAAAAGTCCAATCTTTCCGTTAATATCTCTAACCGTTTAGTCGGTACTCGGTATAGATGAAAAACGCCAAAAAACGGTGAAAAACCGCAAAAAGCGGTCAAAATACAACCAACCGCAGCACCTATCTTTACCAAAAGTTCCGATTGTTAAATTACACCGAAAACCGCCAAAAAGCGGTAAAATGCCGCCAAGCGTTGCATCGGTCTTAACCAAAAGTTTCGTGTCGCATTCTCACATTTGACATCTACATACCAAATTTCAAGTCTCTAGCTCTTACCGTTCTCGAGATATTTTGTTTACAGACAGACACACACACACGGACCAATGGCTGAAACTTTGGATTTAGGCTCAGGAACCTCAAAACGTGTTTTGGCATTAAAAATTGACCATTGAAATTTTGACCCGATTACATTACTTTCCTTCCTATAGGATAAGCAAAGTAAAAACTACCAAATCTCGTGGCACACTGGGGTGCCATATAACTACTGTCTACCGTCGAAATAAGCTCTCCGATACAGCTGTCCTTCAATGTAGCCGAGGATTCCCTTCGCACTCAACTT
>NW_007400831.1:0-813 GCF_000475195.1 Diaphorina citri | reverse complement strand
AGGAGGAGGAGGAGAAGGAGAAGAAGATGAAGATAAATAATTACCAAAGGAGAATGAAGAAGACAAAGAGGAGGAGGAGGAGGAGGAGGAGGAGGAGGAAGAATAAGAGGATCCTGAGAAGACCGAGGAGGAAAAGGAGATTCTGAGAGGGGCTAAATCTGTCAAGACAGTACTACTGTGTGTGGCGGGCCTCAGGTATAGGGAATTTGGGATAAGGGAGGTATGTTATCCTGTCAACAACGTTTGAGAAATGCTGTTTCACATTCCAGAATTCCACACATTATTACTCTGCTGCTTTTTGGTTCTCAGCCTCCTCTCCTCTCTCCTCCTCTCCCTAATACAAGTCTCCCTAGTCTTCCCATCATCCTCTCCTGTATACGTTCCCCCTTTTCTTCTCTTCCTCATATGTATTATAATCCGTCTCCAAATCAATCTCTTCCTCCCCCTTCTTCTTCTTCTTCTTCTTCTTCTGCAAAATGTAAACAAAGATTTCAATAATTTTCCAGCAATGAGAGAAGAGTAAAGTCAGGTGACTAAACAATTTTGGTTAGTCAGCTGTTCGTGAACTATCCTTCGACCTTGATATGTAAAAAGACCCAAACGCTCCCTCTATGTTATTCTTACTCTGAGCAGGTATGCCTAAACTTAGAGTCATAGACATCAAATGCAAAACTGCTGATTCACACATCTAAACGTAAGGTAGTTCGCCATCAGGTCAGTTCCAGTCTGATGAGGGACATACTACGGGATGGGCATGCTACGAAACAGATCACAAGTGTCTAATGTAGTAGTTAAATTGCTTCGTTTTGCTAC
>NW_007400830.1:0-813 GCF_000475195.1 Diaphorina citri | reverse complement strand
AAGCACCTCATTATGGCTGTCCCTGGAGTCCCTCTTCCCACTCTCAAGTATGATGAATTGAACATCAGGAACATCAAGGATTTCAAGAGAAAATTTGAGTGCTATTTAGAAGCAAATAAGCTCACAACTGAAACAAGTCAAATTCAGCTGGCACATTTCCGAAGCTCTCTTGATCTCGAAACTGATGAGCTCACTCAATCCTTCAAAATTCCAAATCCAAAGTATGAACAACTTTTGGAAGCTTTAGAGAGGCATTTTGAACCAAAAAAGAATATCATAATGGCCCAATTCAAATTCTTCTCCCAAGTTCAACAACATGATGAGACTTTCCAAAACTTTTATGCCAAACTTAGGAAACTTGCAAAGGATTGTGAGTTTGGAGAGCAGGAAGGTAACATAATGAAATCTAGAATAATTTTGGGAGTTAAAGACAGAGAGTTACAGCAAAGGTTACTGCGAAATTCTGAAGACAGGCTTGACGACATCGTCAATCACTGCAAAGGTGCCGAGGAGGCGTTGACCAACCAGCAGCAAATAAGACATGAAAACAACAAGGAAAAATATGAAGTCACAAGAATTCAGGCCAGAACCAGGCCCTCCCATCAGGTTGAATCTCAATTGAAGGTCCAATCTCAATTCAAGTGCAAAAGGTGTGGTAAAAACCACCCTCCTAAAAGTTGTCCTGCATTTCACACAACTTGTACTAAGTGCAAGCGAAAAGGACACTATCCAGCATTGTGCAAAACCAGGAGGCACAAACACAAAGTGAATTGTGTTGAGAATTCATCAGATGAAGGTATGAATGTCCAACAT
>NW_007400829.1:0-813 GCF_000475195.1 Diaphorina citri | reverse complement strand
CGCATAGAACACGGCATACATGAGGGCTAGCACAAAGAGCAACTTGAAAACGCGCGTCCTGCCTGTAAGGAGGAAGGAAGGTGAGTTTGAAAAAGTTATGGGATTTGAAAATACTTTGGTCTATGGTTCTTCGATGGGATATATTTAGGTAGCTAAACACCCTACTCAAGGATTTTTAATAATGGAAAACCACTTTCTATGAAAACTCATCCTTCCACTTCTATTGTTTTGGTATTCACAAGCTCAAATTGTAAACCACACGTACCCACAGCAGTGTCACACAGAGCAGGGATCAAGTCTCCGATCTGAACACTGCAGATCTGCGTCACCCACAGGAAGCTGAAGCATTGCAGCAACAACTCAGCCTGGATGAGAGCCACACAGAACTTGACGTAACATCGCGGCTGACATGTCACCAGATACAGGAGCAGGGCAAACAGCAAGGTAGCACAGTTAATGGATCGCTTGCTGGTATCACCACACAGCCATAACTCGGATATGAAGCGGTTGAACATATTGACCAGCGTGTTGAGAATGAGAACGATGCCAATACATGATAAAGTTCTGGCGACATACAGCGGCCTGATGCTGCACACAATTCTGTTGATGAGTCGATGCATTCGGGTTTGTATACATAAACCTAGTACTAGAATTTAGCGAAATGTGATGTGGGAACTTTGAACATGAAACGGGTGGTAGAGAATTCGGACTGTCATTGTGGTATACACCGAAAGATTATTGAAAATTTTCATTAGCCAGCGGCTTTACAACGCCGAATACATTAGTTGCCGGTGGATCACTGAGTCTGAAGTA
>NW_007400828.1:0-813 GCF_000475195.1 Diaphorina citri | reverse complement strand
TTCAACTCCCCTCGGTCCCAATTAGTTGAAATAATCGAGGTTCCACTGTATGTTAAAATCCTGAACATGAATAGTATGATCACAACACACTGTACTTGACTATGACTATCTTGCTGGAACTATCTCCACTGAGCCTGGCACCCACACAACTGGAATCTATTCCTAGAGACCCAGGCCATGATGCTAGCAACGAGAATTATCTTGGTGACTCATTATGTGAATGTCACAGGCACATAGACAAACATTAATGTTGTCATAGCCAATATGTATAGGTAGGTACGCCTATAGAATAACTTATAGCAGGGAGATTAGTATTGATATTATGAGAGAATGTTGAGGTTATCGGGGAGAAGTAAGTACATGACATTATCATAAATAGTTTAGTGCTGGCATGCTGATGTCGTGGCGTAAGAAGTAAATGCTCCACTGCTTGCATTGGTGTCACAGGCGATATGCTATTGAATTTTCTCGACGATCTTAGAAGAATCGTCTAGAATAGTCAAGAGTTTCATTAAAATTATTTTGGGTAGGGGCTATTTTTTTTTTTCTAAAAATTAGATAAAATTATAATATTCTATCTACTTCTCCCAAAGTTATTCCATTTACCAACTTGGGAAAATATTCACACGTAATAAGCTCGCTACACAGTGAAGTCCGATTTCCTGCGCGCTGGTACCCAGCGTCAAAATCCGAGTGCACTATCTCCTTATTGTGAGGTAAAACTTGAAAGTTACCTTGTTATTTTCATCCACTGTGTAGCAGGCCTTATGAGGTAAAACTTAAAAGTTACCTTGTTATTATTTTCAGTACAGT
>NW_007400827.1:0-813 GCF_000475195.1 Diaphorina citri | reverse complement strand
TAAATTTTAAACCTGCTTTGCTCTATTAGACTTAAATTTTTGATGCGTTAAGAGAAAGCTTCAAACATTTTCGCTCCTCTTACTTTATTTTTTTCTCCCAAAATGAAAATTTTTCTTTTCAGCATCAATCTTAGTTCATTGTTTTTCCTGGAGCTCCTACTGTTTTGGCGTAGCTTAATGTTAACTTGGGGAATATTTTCCTTTTCCCTCGACAAACAGATAAGACATTTTCCACGATGAGGGAGGGGGTATTAATTTCAATTTCATTTTCTTGCCTATCTTCTGATAGTAGTCTCGCATTCTTTCCTCGTATGTTTTTGTTGGAAACATAGGTAGGTAATACAGGTACCCATCTTATTTTGTTTCTCTTTGGTCACATCGAGAAGTTGGAGACACCTCAAAGTTTGGTTTGGACAAAAAGTTCTCATAAATCGTAAAATTTCGCCTCATGTGTCCCTGCAAATTCGAAGATTCTAGAACAACTTCTATACTATCAATTTATGAATTTTATTACTTTGGTTCAGATTCCTCATGAGTAGGTACATATACCTACAAGTTAACAAATACATTACTTTTTGAATAGGTACTACCTACTCTTCAAATTTCAATTTCAAGGTGGGTAAGGATTATTTCATAAATTGGAAGATATGTATCTATAAATTTGACCTTAACTTTGACCACTTATAATTTTATTAGGGAAATAACTACATATAATATGCAGTATGCACAGATGCACACAAGTAGGGTTTCCAGACGTCCGGGTTTTCCCGGACATGTCCGGGTTTTTACATGTTTGTCCGGCGTCCGGGGGGA
>NW_007400826.1:0-813 GCF_000475195.1 Diaphorina citri | reverse complement strand
TCTTGTTCAAGATTTCATCAAAGGTCGTCAGTCAGAGGGTTTGACAATTTTTTGTCAACCTCATTTACATATTCCGCATTCCAGCAAAGGTTCAACTATTCCCTGATGTCCGATATGGAATTTTTCTTTGAAGAAACCGTTAGGTTCTGGATTTTCTTTCTTAAATGCAAATCGCGATTATGGTCGCGGATTTGGCGATTTTGTTCGCGGATTTTGCGATTATGTTCGCGGATTCGCGTCCCGAATCGACATTTTTGATATTTGGCAAGCCTACGTATAAGGAACCATTTATTTTTCATCGCCACCAAATTTAGCAGTGTAAATATTGTAAATTATAAAACTCTGGAAACCTAAACAAGTTTCGGTATGTTTTGCATTTATTTTTCTTTATTTATTTTCTTTTTCACTTTTTTCCTATGTTCTCATCACAAGAGAAATGTTCTGTTTACATTGTCTCCTTGTAATGTTTTCGTGCAATCATATTTTCCTTCTTGCTCGTCTACATATATTTGTGTTTAATTTTCTATGTAAAATAGAGATGTTTCTCAAAATGGAACATTATTCAAGACCTGTCTTTTCCTTTTTTTTATGTTCTCCTTGGAAAACCATGTTATTTGTGTTTAGTGTTCACATACGTTTTCATTTTGTAGGTACGTGTACGAGTATATTTCGTGTTTTATGTTTACTTGCATTGTTTTCGTACATAGTTGCGAGATAATGAGATGCTCCATGCTATCTCAACTCGATAGTACCTAATTCCCATTAGTTGTTTCTTTATTTTTCACGATTCTCTCTTTTCTCTTCATGATTCTT
>NW_007400825.1:0-813 GCF_000475195.1 Diaphorina citri | reverse complement strand
TTTTACTAAATCATGAGAAAAATCCAAGATGGCGATCGGAATCGGTTAGGCGTCCGAAAGGAAAATACAACTCTTCGTGAACATTTTGCAGATCATGAATACCAAAAATTACCAAAATTACCTGCCTCGGTATTGTAGTGGTCAAGACGCTCGCCTGGTAAACAGGAGGGCGTGGTTTCGATCCCAGCCGAGGCATGGAATTTTATCTTCATTTATTTGAGTAGAAAACGCCTCCGGCGTTAACCTCGCCTAGTGGTTACCTTCCACTCAAGAGTCTATTATTATTATTAATACCAATCACGGCGTTGCCTAATTTCTCGCGTCCTTTGTTTTCAGTTCAAAGCTAGCAACCCAGTCGAGTAGCGTGGACTCCGGGTTTGTACCTATTGAAGACACCATGCGTATTAGCACGACTACCCAATCAGACGACTATAATAACCCAATCAGCGATCTCATGGAATCCTCCAGCGACACTATTATCCTCAGTGATCTAGACAGAAGTGATTCTAGTGACTTTGAATCTATTAGACGCGATTCTAATGACTTTGAACTGAACAGACGCGATTCTAGTGATTTAGGATCTAAAAGGCGCGATTCTAATGACCTTAGGCATAAGAGACGTGATTCTAATGACCTTGGAATTCACAGACGTAGTTCCAGTAACTTAGGATATAAGAGATATGATTCTAATGACCTTGGACATAAGAGACGCAATTCCAGTAACTTAGGACCTAACAGACGTGGTTCCACAAGCAGTGCAAGCAAGTCAAGTTCCAATGGTATAGCTGACACTGTAGACAGGGTGGCCCGGGG
>NW_007400824.1:0-814 GCF_000475195.1 Diaphorina citri | reverse complement strand
AGCTATACAGTATCCACCTTTTAGTAATTTAAAAAAATTACCAATTACATCCTAACCATCTCAAACATTTTTCTACCTGCTGTGTCTACATTCTCACGTGAGGATTTTGATGTATTTGTTGGGAATGATGATGATGTTCTTGTGATAATGTTTTACTGAAAAGAAATAGTCCACACTTCCACTGGTCACTTAAAGATATAAGTGCTGCATCTTGTAGAAAATGTGGATATAGCTACTTTGTGGGCTGTATGAGACTGAAAAGTCCATATGAAATTGAGAAGTCCATATGAGACTGAGAAGTCCCAGCAATATGTCATCTACAATTCATCACGGTAAAATAACACATTGAATTCAAACATGACAACACCTTTGACTCTTCAATTGTTCAAATCAATAAAGCCTTCATGCTCCAGACAGTTGTCAATAGAATAGTTCTCAATAGAAGATGAGATACAAGTAGATAGTGCTCAATGCTCACATTGAGTGCATGATGCTCACATAGGTGGGATAAGGTCAAAAGTCCATATGCTGCGACATACTCATTATTCTAGTCCTATATGCTCAAATAATGCTCCATGCTCACATATCTCACTCCGGCAATATCGGCATCTCACAGTAATTCGTCATCAGAAGTCCAAATTATCGCAGGACGTGGCTCTTTGTTTTGCCGTATATCTTCAGTTCGATTCATTAGCACACCTATAATTTTCTCTTCATTTTTCCGTATACTTCCAACATGAAGACAAAAAGACTCAAGTACCCAAGATAATATGTATGGAATTATTGTGTTTGTATGCGTCAGTATTAACGGAGT
>NW_007400823.1:0-814 GCF_000475195.1 Diaphorina citri | reverse complement strand
GAACTTTGTGTTTGTATAATGCTTTGGGAGAAGCGGCTACAGGGCTGAGTTTGGTAACTGGGGCGAAAGTTACGGAGGAAAAACTGGGGCGAAAACCCGCAAATTTTATAGAGCGGTAATTAGTGGCTTAGAGTTAGAGGACCTATTTCGAGGAAATGACAAGGTGAGCAGAACGTTGAATGAACAGTTTGTGATGGACTACTGAAGTACTTTTGCGCGAGGTTTGTAGAAGGATAAGTGAACATGTGGACAATCGTGGGCTGTTGGCTTTTCCCGGCCCCTACCAAGCTAATGTGTGTAAATGGGAAGTTTTTCGTCGAAGGGTAAAACTTCCGTCACAAAATTTGGCATAAAGTGACGTTAAACAATTGATTCCTTAAAAACCAAGTCAAATTGGTAAAAAAATAAAGTAAAGCTCAGGGTGGAACAAGGCAACAAAAGACCCAGTTGATGCTTACAAAACCTATAAATAAGAGACGAACATACCAAGATAACGAAAAGATGGACGAAAAGGTCTAGTTCATACATACGATTTCATAAGCAAAAGGACAAAAATTGGACTTAAATAATAGCCTGGGACATGAACAATAGAAGCCTAGGACATGAACAATAGAAGCCTAGGACATGAACAACGGAAGCCTAGGACATGAACAATAGAAGCCTAGGACATGAACAACAGAATCCTAGGACATGAACAATAGGAACCTAGGACATGAACAATACAAGCCTAGGACAAGAACAATAGAAGCCTAGGACATGAACAATAGAAGCCTAGGACATGAACAATAGAAGCCTAGGACATGAACAATAGAAG
>NW_007400822.1:0-814 GCF_000475195.1 Diaphorina citri | reverse complement strand
CGAACACCTAATCGCGTCTTGCAAGTGGACATAATTTTCACTTCTTAATTTAGATTGGTTAAAACGAATACTTATAGAGATATAGAGTTTAATCTCTCTGTCTCAATTTTAGCAAACATGTCTACCAAAAACTGATTTAAAAGACTACAGAATAATAATAGGGTATTTTCATGGCCTTTTCTTTCCATGATGATGTAAGCATAAAAATCAGCGGTCGATACAGTTTTCATCAAAGGAAGGCGAGTATTTGGATCGCTTTGATGTTTGATGGATATTAATGGCATACCCGTCTTCGCCATAACAAAAGATGAGCGGATACTGTAAACTGTCGTAAGACCGGTGTGTTTCACTGATTCTGATAAGTTTGTCATCGCGAGCTTGAATGATGATATCTCTCTTTTCGAATACCTGAACCTGACCTACGATTACAATAGCTACCTCACTGGTTTTTGGAGCAATAAAACGACCTCTATGTTCAGCATCTGGTTTTTTCTCTGCAGAAATTATGACTTGAAAATTATTGTCTTCCTTACCAATTACATCTGACTGTTCAATTGCAGTTTTCAAACCACAAATATAGGGGTTGATTTCATGCAGCATTTTTTGTAGCTGGCGCACGAAATGGTTTTTTACACCAGGAAAATTACCACAACGAATATTGGTCTCCTTTACCTCGTCTCCTACAAAATAAATTTGGAGAAAAGCCGCTTCCTTCTGTGGGTCGGGTAGCAAACTACCTATCCTGTGATAAATTTGCCCCT
Source organism: Diaphorina citri (assembly GCF_000475195.1). Lineage (NCBI taxonomy): Eukaryota > Metazoa > Arthropoda > Insecta > Hemiptera > Psyllidae > Diaphorina > Diaphorina citri. Next base: position 53 of record NW_007400822.1, on the reverse strand, counting down.
GGACCTTAAAAGTAGGCATGAAATTTCCTTCTCGAACCTCCTTTGCCCCAAAG
>NW_007400821.1:0-814 GCF_000475195.1 Diaphorina citri | reverse complement strand
GGACTACTATTCTTACATTTACCTTGTCAAATCTCCTGCACACTAGCTCCATCACTTTCCTCGTATACACCCAGTCCAGACTCTCAGTGAGGGCCACATCCAGTTTCAAATCCACTTTATCGTTTTCATTGTCATGAGAGTTTATCATTTGTAATATCCTAGCTATAAGCAGACTCTTATCACTCCTTGCCACCTTTCTGGATACATAGAGTTTACTGTTACTTACCCCAAGCTTCGATTTTGTGATGTTCTCCAGTTCTTCTAGCTCTTCTCCATCGTGTCTTATGATCTCATCGAGTTCCGGGTATCTACTTTTCACTACTCCCACCAGTGGAGATTCTTCGTCTCCTTCTCCAATGATTATTCCAAGGTTCTCCCTCAGGCTCTCCGCTATTCCCTTTTTAATCATCACTTTCTGGTACATGTCGTCCTTCCACTTCTCTGCGCAGATCCTTTCCGCCCGTGAGATGAAATCTTCTATTGTTGCTGTATTCTTTACATTCTCGATCTCCTCCTTCAGTCTCTTGTTCTTCTCTTCTTCTTCTAGTAGTTTCTTCCCGCAAGTTTCGCAATTTTTTCCTGCTTTCTCCATTTTCATTTGCTTCGTTCTTGTACTATCTTCAAACGCCTGTTTGATTTCTCCTTTCCTGTTGCTCAATTTGTACATGAGTACATTCATGCATTTCGCCGTAGTTTTAATTTCTACCTTCGTGTTTTCATGTTTTTTCACCAATGATGACAATTCTTGTATTTTTCTTTCCAGTTCTTCTATTGTTGCAAAGATTTCTTTCCCATTCTCCTTGATCTCTTGCCT
>NW_007400820.1:0-814 GCF_000475195.1 Diaphorina citri | reverse complement strand
CAAATAGGAAATATCCAGTCGGTTTAGAAGTAGAAGCTCTTGCATACATGAACAATTACTTTCCTAATAAATAATAAACAAGTAAACAATATAATGGAGCAAAGTAAATACGGGCATTTCCTCCAGGGGGCTTAGCCGCTATCTATTTAACATGATAACCACTACCAAAACTTTTAATAAAAACAAAGGTAACCCTTACCAACTCCTTGTTTTCCATGTAATCCAGAAGGTAATAATCACAACCAATTTCAAAATGAATCGCCTAATATTGGCGTTTTTTTGGTGACTTACCTAGTCCAGTTTCAGTTGTATAGTAAGCATTCGGGCATTTCCTCCAGGGGGCTTAGCCACTATCTATTTAACATGATAACCACTACCATTAAATATCAAAACTTTTAATAAAAACAAAGGTAACCCTTACCAACTCCTTGTTCGTCATGAAATCTAGAACTAAGGAAGGGATCACAACCAATTTCAAAACAGGGCTAGGAGTCATTCAATAGAGTTCAATAGAATCGCGTAATATTGGCGTTCTTTTGGTGACTTATCTGAGTTCAGTTCCAGTTGTGCAGTTAAGAATTGGATCCATAACCGAAGAAACTGTAGTTCGAATCCCTAAAACCCGTAGAGATACCCGTAGAGTCAATGGTCATTTGTGAAATAATTTCAAATAGGTAATTAATTCCTTTTCCTTGCCAAATCTATCTACATTCGAAATCGGTCAGGTCCTATCTTGTAATAGGGCCCTTTGACGATTGTGTGGATCAATTAGATGACTCAGAAGAGAGTTTTTGTGTTATATCTGAAATGGACA
>NW_007400819.1:0-814 GCF_000475195.1 Diaphorina citri | reverse complement strand
TATTCATAAAAATACTTGAAGAAATAACGAGACTCTTCTGCAAGTCTGCAACGATGAAGACCCGAACAATACAGATAAACTGATAAAGAACTTGTTAGGAAGTATATTCTTTATATTGCCTTCGCAATGGAGCAAATGACAGGCACGTGGATTGGTAGTTGCTAATTGGAGATGTTACCTTGAAAAGAAGTTAAAAGAAGAAACTTTTGCAGAAGTGAGGGAAAAATAAGGGTAAATTGTCGGTACAACTCGAGAATCAGCATAGTGGCATAGTGCTCAAGACGCTCGCCTGATAATTAAGAGAGCGTGGGTTCAATTCCAGCCGAAGTATATAATTTCTTTTTTTTTTAGTATACTATAGCAAAAGTATGCATTATATGCATTATCACCAAAAAAACTATGTAGGTACCAAAATTCCGAAGTCCTCTAATCACTACCTACCTAATTTAATTTTATTATTATTGTTCCCCAAATCCCCACCGTTTCACGTGGAGATTTTGACTAAACTCTCGAGTTTTTCAGATAAAATTTGACCGAATGAACCATTTTCCTTTCCTTACAGTTACTACGCATTGGGATAGGGAGAACCAGGGATGAGTAGGGTTTATTGAAAGTAGGGTTTTAGGGTAGGTTTTATTATTTTATTTTATCAGTGTATTCAAAATAAATGAGAGAGAGAGAGAAATTTGAGAGGATCTGAAGAAAGAATAGGTGAAAAAAATGAGTGAGAAAGAAAACAACCTAACCTGAATACTGATGCATTTTCATAATATGTACCTAGTGGCATACCTAGTTACCTACTCTCTTTTCCTTT
>NW_007400818.1:0-814 GCF_000475195.1 Diaphorina citri | reverse complement strand
TTCAATACTAGATCGATGGGAAAAACAAGGGAGAACAATTTTTTCTAGAAGAACGGACGAGTACTCCTTGTACGAACAATATTGACACTACAAAGGAACTTTTTTCCCAGAATATATTATCTGAAGACGTATATTTCAATAACCCAACTAGGATAAAGAACAATCCGGTGGATAGATTAGGTAATACCGACAAAGTAGTACATTTCTTATATCAGAACGTAAGAGGAATACGTACTAAAACTAATGACCTTTACATTAATACCTCCATGCAAGAAAATGATGTTATTATCCTGAGCGAAACATGGCTGAAATCCGACATTAATGATGCTGAACTACTGGATGATAACTACCAAATTTTCAGAAGAGATAGAGATGAAACTACCACTTCGAAAGGACGAGGAGGTGGTCTTCTTATAGCAGTGAGAAATCACTTAGAAGCCTACATGATCGAGGACTGGACAGTATGTGAGGCGGCTTATGAATGTTTATGGGTTAAAATGAAACTACCCTACTATTTGGGCACACTCCTGATCTGCTGTGTCTACCTCCCACCACCAGTATCAGCACTCAACATGGAACTTTTCTCCACTTATCTGGAGTCCTTATCTGAAAATTTACACCATAATAGCTTTATGTTAGTAGGAGATTTTAACTGTAGCAACTTTTGTGAAAGTATGAACTGTCCTTCAGATAATGTTATGAGAACTTTATGCAACTTGATTAGTCTTTTTAACCTTACGTCAGGTAATAACACGGTATACAACGAAAGAAATAAAATATTAGACCTAGTATTGTACAAGTTTTTACGGAATAC
>NW_007400817.1:0-814 GCF_000475195.1 Diaphorina citri | reverse complement strand
TCTGCTTACAGCTCTCAGGAATGTCACATCTACGGATTGAGATGTTTTTGTTGACAATATAGGTGACTCTGACACCTGGTCTGTGTTGTAGGACTTGTAGGTGTTCAACAATCGATGATTCTCGTAGCAGTGTTTCGAGCTCTAGTAAGGACAATATGGTTGTTGTCGTTGGTGGTGTTGGTGTTGTTTGTGGTGTCATTGTTGTGTTTGTTAGCATCTTTCATAAACTTCATCCGCCGTTTTCAAGTCAAGGAAATGAGACCATCAGAATGGTCCTATTGACCACCGGTTCACTATGGATCTTGGGTCGATCGATGTCTGAAATAGCCTGAAACGCGTGAATACTATTTTTCAATTCCTCAAAATACCTACTTTTATCTTATCCACTTTGGGCTCGAAACGATGTGGACCGAGATCAATCGGCTTCTGTCGCCTGAAGTGTACGTGTAGACTAGACGGACCATAGCAACATCGTCTGAACCTAAATGAACCTTAACAGGTCTTCTTATAGGGGCTGAAAAAAATTGTTGAAAGCCTCTATTGACCTTTTTCAGGCCGAAATATTCAATCTGTTAGCTAGGAAGCTGGGAATATTTGAGAGTAGTTCCATCAAACTTTATACCAGATTGTTCTGTGACCTCTCACTGAGGGGAAAATAAAGCCCGTGCAAAACCCTCAAAGGCGCTACCAGCACCAAGAAATTCATTCTGCACTAACCTTTGGAGTCAGTGCAAACTCCTTTCCTTCAGTTTTAAACGTGAAAAGCGTTAAGGCTATTTTTTTCGGCTCTTTCTTCTGTCACGAACAGAAACCC
>NW_007400816.1:0-814 GCF_000475195.1 Diaphorina citri | reverse complement strand
ACATTGCATAGTCACCGAATTTCACGGCACTCATACAAATTCTTCTCCTTCTAATAGCCTGTACAACAGTTTATTGTATTCTAATAAAAGGCCAATCTTCTACAATACTGCATTTGTCTTGTAAGTACCTATGTGTGTGTGAGTTTTTTTTTTTTAGGTACTTTTAATTTCTTCCTATCCATTTTTCAATCCTCTTTTTCGCTTTCTCTCCTACTCCTCCTCCTCCCCCCCCATATTTCTTCAACATCTCTTTGTAAATTTTTCACCTTTTTCTTTTCCATTTCTTTCCTTTTTCTTCTTCTTCTTTTTCTTCTTCTTCGTCTTTTCCTTCTTCTACCTCTTCTTCTTCTTCTTCTTCTTCTTCTTCTTCTTCTTCTTCTTCTTCTTCTTCTTCTTCTTCTTCTTCTTCTCATATTCCTCTTTTTTCTTTTTAAACATTTCTTTTTTTTTCACCTTCTTCCTTTTTTCCATCATTTCTTTGCTCCTCCCCTTCTCTTTCTCCTTCAACTTTGCTTTCATTCTGTTCACGGTCTACTGCGTTCACAACAAAATGCTTTATTCCAAAATGCCCCCCCCTCATTGGTCAGTCAACCATTCACTGTTCCTACTCTTAAGAACATTATTGTTTCCTAGAGAGGGAGAGAGAGAAAGAAAGGGATTGAGGGAGAGAGAGAGAGGCAGAGAGGGAGAGAGAGAAAGGGAGGAAGGAAGAGGAAAAAAAGAGAACATATTTTTTCTTAATATCTATCCTTCAATGCAGAAGAAAGAAAGAAACGGAGTAAGAGAGAGAGAGAGAGAGGGAGGGAGAGAGAGG
>NW_007400815.1:0-814 GCF_000475195.1 Diaphorina citri | reverse complement strand
GGACTACTATTCTTACATTTACCTTGTCAAATCTCCTGCACACTAGCTCCATCACTTTCCTCGTATACACCCAGTCCAAACTCTCAGTGAGGGCCACATCCAGTTTCAAATCCACTTTCACGTTTTCATTGTCATGAGAGTTTATCATTTGTAGTATCCTAGCTATAAGCAGACTCTTATCACTCCTTGCCACCTTTCTGGATACATAGAGTTTACTGTTACTTACCCCAAACTTCGATTTTGTGATGTTCTCCAGTTCTTCTAGCTCTTCTCCATCGTGTCTTATGATCTCATCGAGTTCCGGGTATCTACTTTTCACTACTCCCACCAGTGGAGATTCTTCGTCTCCTTCTCCAATGATTATTCCAAGGTTCTCCCTCAGGCTCTCCGCTATTCCCTTTTTAATCATCACTTTCTGGTACATGTCGTCCTTCCACTTCTCTGCGCAGATCCTTTCCGTCCGTGAGATGAAATCTTCTATTGTTGCTGTATTCCTTACATTCTCGATCTCCTCCTTCAGTCTCTTGTTCTTCTCTTCTTCTTCTAATAGTTTCTTCCCGCAGGTTTCGCAATTTTTTCCTGCTTTCTCCATTTTCATTTGCTTCGTTCTTGTACTATCTTCAAACGCCTGTTTGATTTCTTCTTTCCTGCTGCTCAATTTGTATATGAGTACATTCATGCATTTCGCCGTAGTTTTAATTTCTACCTTCGTGTTTTCGTGTTTTTTCACCAATGTTGACAATTCTTGTATTTTTCTTTCCAGTTCTTCTATTGTTGCAAAGATTTCTTTCCCATTCTCCTTGATCTCTTGCCT
>NW_007400814.1:0-814 GCF_000475195.1 Diaphorina citri | reverse complement strand
ATGAATTTCATTAATCAAAAACCAAGCCATTAACATAATTATGATCTGTATTGTATGGAACTATTTATTTGGTGCTATGTATTTGGTATCTTTGTGTGGCCATTTGGGTTGGCATAATTTAAATTCGGTGGTATTGTCCTGTGATTAGATCACTCTGTACTATCTATTTGGTATCTTTGTGTGGCCATTTGGGTTGGCATAATTTAAATTCGGTGGTATTGTCCTGTGATTAGATCACTCTGTACTATCTATATGTATCTTGATCTATCTACAATCTACATGATCTATTTATTTTGGCCTGTTTAGTACTTTGGTTTTTCATCTTTATCCTTGTTGATATTGGTGTTTTTATCACTATCATCCTTCATTGGTTTATATTTACATTTCACATCTAATTTGAATATTATGACTTTATTTGTTTATTGTTTATTTTGATCTATTAATTCACTTCCTCATTTTGTTTTGGTAATAATCTCTATGAAAATTGGGTGATAACTAGTTAACAATATGAATTTTTCATTGCTATCTATACGAGTATATGTACTTCCTATGAAACAGTCTCAGTTCATTAACTGGTGAAAAAATTTCAAGAGCGATTATTACCAAAACAAAATGAGGAAGTGAATTAATAGGATCAAAATAAACAATAAACAAATAAAGTCATAATATTCAAATTAGATGTAAAATGTAAATATAAACCAATGAAGGATGATAGTAATAAAAACACCAATATCAACAAGGATAAAGATGAAAAACCAAAGTACTAAACAGGCCAAAATAAATAGATCATGTAGATTGTAGATAGATCAAGATA
>NW_007400812.1:0-814 GCF_000475195.1 Diaphorina citri | reverse complement strand
CCCGGGCGGGAATCGAACCCGCGGCCTAGCGCTTACAAGGCAGACGCACTACCAACTAAGCTAACTAGGCTGGCAGTAGATATTTTATAGTTGATGATACTGAACAATCTGAACATAGTTAATATAGTAGATTCCTAGTTGATGCTTTATGGTATTTACATTTATTTCCATGTTTTTATGTTCGGTGTGTGTAAACCAGAGTGTTCATATTAGTGGTGAGTACCAGAGTATCATTCTATTGTGTTAGTACCTCTTTCGTTCCTACGTTCCTGCTACCTAACTTACCTACTTTTTTTTTCCTCAACATGTCAGCCTAGTTACCTTGTGATCTGACTGGGGGACGTTAAACAGAGAGTTGACTAGCCTATATTCTGGCTGGGGACGTTTAACAGGGATTAGACCAGCTTAGTCTGGCTAGGGGACTTTAAACAGCGAGGATACCAGCCTGAAATTTCCCTTGCTAAAGAAATAGGAAAAGTTTGAGTGCGAACTGAAAGCAGGCGTAAAATTTTTGTAGCCAAAACCAAATGTCAGCAACGTCTAAACACGGGAAAAGGCGAGGTTCAAATATTCCTACTGCCAGCCTAGTTAGCTTAGTTGGTAGCTTAGTTCAACTAGTGATAATATTTGGTGAGCTTTCGAGAATACCTACTCAGATTCTCATCATCAGACCAAGCTTAGTTAGCTTAGTTCAACTAGTGATAATATTTGGTGAGCTTTCGAGAATACTCAGATTCTCATCATCAGACCAAAAATCGCAAGAGAGATGTTTACTCTACGAGCGCTGGACTTCAACTCCAGTTGAATGTCGAAT
>NW_007400811.1:0-814 GCF_000475195.1 Diaphorina citri | reverse complement strand
ATTAATAATTTACAAATTTTGATTTATTCTTTTTTAAAATTAAACGTAAATATGTACGATGGATACGAGAAGAAAATATCAATAAGGATTACATACTTGCTATTGTTTTTATTGTGATTTTTTTAGTTCCTAATAATCTGGAATAGCGTGAAAAGTTCGATTTCCCTAGTTCTATTTGTTCTACAGCAAAAAACTGCCTAGAGGAGCTCAAAAGGTCAGGAACAAATAATTAAATAACAACAAAAAGAGGGAGATAAAAATGATTCTAGCTAGGAGAAAATGAAGGAGACAAAACAGGAAAAATATGAAATGGAGTTCAAAATTGAGATTAGAAAGTAAACGATTATCGTAGGTAGTTCATATTTAAGGAATTTCATAGGAGAAATGAGGAGTGAAAAGAAAAAAAAATATTTCAAGTAGTATTACCGAGGAAACATGGCATGGCTTTGTTTAGCATGCATTAAACACAAAACAGCTTACAACTTACATAAATAGCCGTGGTGACGTCAAAATATTTGCGAGAGTTGCTTTCAGTAACAGGATAGACGCCAAATATAGATATAACTATACTGACGTCGCGCGTTGGAAGAGTGGACCAGGCAGTAAGCTGGTGGGTGCAGATTTGAGTCCCAAACGAGATACAAAGATTATCCTAGATTTGTCCATATCACAATTTTATTATAATAAGTTAATGAGGAATAATCTCTTAAGGTTCTTGAGTAAACTAATAACTTTCCCACTGAATTCTCAAATAGTTGAAATACACGTTCCATTGCCTGGTCGAATGTTAGTATGGAATATTTATCTACTGCTT
>NW_007400810.1:0-814 GCF_000475195.1 Diaphorina citri | reverse complement strand
AATGGTTTTCACCAATAAAATCCATATTGTGCGAGTAATTTAAACGTGCCAATGTCCTTTCATTTGGTGCCAAAACCAGTACACCGTGTAATGTTCGTTTCATAGCCATTTCGTTAGTGTTGGGCGTTCCTTACACTCCCACCGCCCTTGAAAAAGGGCACGAATATTTGCCATCAGATCTCACATCAGGACAAATACGGACCATGGGATGAAATGATGGAAAATATCCGTTGATTTGGGACTGACTGGAAGTTAGGACAGTTAATCAGGCCGAGTAGCCAAATAAGATGGACTTTTACACGAAAATCAATGAAGATCTGTTTTAAGTGTTTATATTTTTACTGTTATTTTGGAGGATTTACTAATTTACTAGGCTTGATATTTAATTATTGTGGTTGAGAATGTGAACAATGGGTACACCCGGATAAATTCAAGATAGTAAACTGTAACCGCGGGTAAGTCAATTCCGTTCAGTTCTTTGTTTCCAGAAATACATAGGTACTTCGTCCTTAGAATTTTGTATTTAGCACTTCGCAGAAGTTTCGAATTACGACATAATATTTGCACAAGAATAAACTTTAATATATTGCGTGTCCTTTATAATATTTGCGGTGATGTCAAGATATTTCGCAGATCATAATTTTATTAAAGGCCCTTCAAATACTATTTAGGTAATCTATTTTGTTCAAATGTTTTCGCCAGTGTCTTTTTCCAAGTTTTCAAACCCTTTTACTCATCTAAGCATCATGAACTTTATAGAACTCTCTCTTCTTGTTTCAGTTGGACACAATGCACATTGTTCCCGTTGAGAATC
>NW_007400809.1:0-814 GCF_000475195.1 Diaphorina citri | reverse complement strand
AAGTGTGATAATCATGCAAAATGCAGCAAAACCCATCACCAAATGCAAGCAAAAATCAACAGGCAAATGATTTTTCTTTTATTATAATAAAAAAAAGGACAAAAATGCAAAAGCTACCTCACCCCAAAGAAGAAGACGTTAGAGGTGTATTCCTAAAGGCCTCGAATACACCTCGCGGCTACAATGGACAAGAATCTATCTATCTATAAATAGATACGATATATTTTTAGCTAAATTCCTGTAGGAATGGGCTACATATTCTCATCTTGTTTTTTCTTCTAGTCAGGCCCAATGCCGATGTTGCACACTATCAATATTTTTGTCAATTCTGTGCTTTTCCTTTTACTGGATATTGGATACAGTACTTGATTGGCACACACTATTGATAGTCAATATCTACTATTATAATACAAGTAGGTACATATTTTCAATAGTATAGAGTCAATCTTGACAAAAAATATTGACAGGAATATTAATAATGTCCAGCAAGAGACTAAAAATCAGATCTGATTTCTGATTTTATCCATTGTTGGTTGGTTGGTTGGTTGGTTGGTTGGTTGGTTGGTTGGTTGGTTGGTTTCAAATGCTAGAAATTGCCTACATAGGTATTAGGCGATTTTTCTTATCCATTGTAAACGCAGTCAAAAAGTCCAAAAACTCCAAAAAAAAAACCCAATTCACATCTGTCACTCGATGCGGTTCACTTACCGCATTCAGCAGGCCCTGCGTCGTCGGGGGCGACACGTGTAGCGGTGTGTAGATCTCATCCGATTCCTGTCGGACGTACAACATGACTCGCTCATAGGAGAAAGAT
>NW_007400808.1:0-814 GCF_000475195.1 Diaphorina citri | reverse complement strand
CTCTTCTCCCTAGAAACTGTAAATTTCATAGACTGTGTTTTCTCTTGGTTTTTCAATTAGGTGTTTAGAAGAAATCTCGTAAGTGATATATATACCTAGGTATATACAAATACTTACGTGAATATTCCCTAGAAACTGTAAATTTCATAGACTGTGTTTTCTCTTGGTTTTTCAATTAGGTATTTAGAAGAAATCTCGTAAGTGATATATATATACCTAGGTATATACAAATACTTACGTGATCAAAACATTACTTGATTGGCTATACGTACCTTTGATTTAGTATTTCGCGTCAGGTCATTCATCAACAACTGATGTTACTTGCTCAGTAGTTTTATTTGCTAAGAAAATAAAAACTGCAGTGTAACTTTTTTTTTCTTTCAAAACTTGATACACCCTCTATTTCTATCAACAATAAACAAATTTAAATAAATGAAGATTTGATGGTCATATTAGAACACGAAGTTTTCCCCATGGTTAGCAATTAGATTCCAAGAGAGTCGGAATTAAATTCAATATCATTTGCAAAAAAAGTACCTACCCTAGAAATGCTTATAGCAAAACCACTCTCTTCAGTCTCACTGAATAAATCACATATTGTCTCTGATAAGCTTTTCCCCTACTAGATCATTTGTTGCGTGTGATCAGGAGACCTTCAGCCACTTTTGAAGCAGCTTCAGCACCCAACAACGACTCCACAATTTGTAGACTAAAATCAAAAGCTGTGCTTGGTCCTTTGCTTGTAATCAAATTTCCTGCAATTATATCAGTAAACAGAGTGAGTTCCAAGTTTTTTTTTTTTTTTTTTTTTCTT
>NW_007400807.1:0-814 GCF_000475195.1 Diaphorina citri | reverse complement strand
AAGGCTCATCTTCACAACTTCACAGAACACCAATAGCTTGGTTGGTAGATAAAAGATGAAATGTCTTAATATACTCGTGAGAGTATGCAATATAGGTATTTTATATGATGACGTCAGGGTGTAAATATTAAGTAATAAAATAATCACGGTGTTTCATAAAAAAGCTCATGATTGTTAAAACAGGGTGGTTAAAGCGCGCTCAACCAAATTTCGATTCTTTATTGGTTCACTGTTCACTGTAGAATAGGTATTCACTTGTTAAAACTTGGTTAATTTTTGAGTGTCCTTTGATTCATGGGTATATGAATGATGAAAAGTGATCTCACAATTTTCAGTCCGTTTGGTTAATGACCAAATGAGTTTAAACTCCGTTTAAGTGTATATCCAACTACATATCCATATTCACATACCTTCTTCAAAAGATGGCTCCGATCAAGCACATAAAGATGGCAGTAGGTATGTATACATGACGGAAGAACGCCAATTCGGTCCCAAGACCTTTTTTTCTCAAGGTAGTCGACTACCAATTGGGTCCCGGGCTTACTACCAATTGGGTCCCATATACCTGTAATGACTTGGATGAAATAAATAAGAGTTTTAATTTTTAACAATAAGTATTACAACGTTCGTTTTTCTGTTGTTCACAAGTAGGAGAAATGATTCTGCTTTATTCGTACTTAGTCCATCATAAATTTCCGAGATTTTTCAATACAGTCACCAAAATTTTCGGTACTTATTCAGAAGCTACGACAGTGAAAAAGAAAGCTCCTTTTTGTGTTTAACTTAACCCTATAATAACACTGGTCACTGCTCT
>NW_007400806.1:0-814 GCF_000475195.1 Diaphorina citri | reverse complement strand
GGCTTCTTGACTGTATTCAGTTGGTATCTACCTACTAATCCACTGTGACAAAGACGGTAGCTTCGTTATAATACATCTCTATCTCTCTGATATGGGAATAATTACAGGTAGGTATTTATGTACATATCTATAGCCCAGGGATTCTACATATGAAATCTATCAGTATGTATTAATATCTTACATATTTGTATGTTTAGATAGACATACATAGACATCTATCTAGTGCCTACAGCTTTACCGTTATGTTTGACTCGGACACTTCTGTCCTTGATATATTTTCTTCTTCCAATCTACTACTGACTTCGATCCGAGTGTGGTATTCAAATGAGCTATAGGATATCAAGGTGGGTTACCAAGGATAGTCAGAGTGACATTGAGCTGGATCGGTAGGTCGGTATACTTTGGGTCATAGAACAGAATATCCTGCTCAAATGAGACTAAAAAGTCTGGCTAGGGGACTTTAAACAGGGAGTATACCAGCCTGAATTTCCCTTGCTAAAGAAGCAAAGGTTGAATGCTAAGGGCATCCACTCGTGAAATTTGTAGCCAAAACCAAATGTCAGCCCAAAGCAATCACCCTAGTTAGAACTGACTGAGGCTCACGAAAAACGCCGACCCGGTCTGTACACGGGAAAGGGTGAAGAAAATTAGACTAATGAGAATGAGACTAAAAAGTCCTCTGACAACTAAGTCGCCTAAATTTGTCACCCCATATCACCAAAGGTTCCTACTGTGCTTTAACACAAACAAATGGCGGACACATTAAAAAGTTTAAAAAAAGTGTAACATTATTTTTAATTTATAAATTTTTATA
>NW_007400805.1:0-814 GCF_000475195.1 Diaphorina citri | reverse complement strand
TCTTACCTAGGTTTCTGTACCTATGTAGATAGGTCTTACCTAGGTATCTGTACCTATGTAGATAGGTCTTACCTAGGTTTCTGTACCTATGTAGATAGGTCTTACCTAGGTATCTGTACCTATGTAGATAGGTCTTACCTAGGTATCTGTACCTATGTAGATAGGTCTTACGTAGGTCTGAACCTATGTAGATAGGTCCTACCTAGGTATCTGTACCTATGTAGATAGGTCTTACCTAGGTATCTGTACCTATGTAGATAGGTCTTACCTAGATATCTGTACCTATGTAGATAGGTCTTACCTAGGTATCTGTACCTATGTAGATAGGTGTTACCTAGGTATCTGTACCTATATCTGTTGAGACAGAAAAAACTCGAGGTTTCTTTCTTGTCATCTCTTTCCCTTCTAATCCTAGCTTCTTCTTATCCTGACTAACCCGGTGGGAAATTTGGATTCGAATACCTTTCTAATGAGAATGCTGAGTGAGGGTAAAGGCATGAGAAGATAGATAGGTAGGTACATAAGTAGTACAGCTAGATACAGTAAGTAATGAAATTATGACTAGATAGAAATATTTAGAATAGGGGAAGTTAATTTTCCCCTCTCTTAAACAGGCACCAAAATCTCTTACCAAAGGTTTTATAAGGGAGGGGAGATGGCAATATTTATACTTAATAGCTATTTAAAAGCTACATGGCTGAGGGACTATAAACAGAGAGTAGATCAGCGTCTAGCTCTAGGGGACTATAAACAGGGAGAAGACTAGCCCAAATTTCCTCACGCTATATCAATAGCGAAGGTTGAGTGCGAAGGG
>NW_007400804.1:373-814 GCF_000475195.1 Diaphorina citri | reverse complement strand
ATTTTTTCGGAGTTTTGACCTCAGATTTGGATTTTTTCCCAACTTTTTACATAGGAATCGACCATTTATTAATGATTTTTACCCATTTGCAACTGCTCCATTGGCAAAAAATACCAAAATGTGATTTTCCGATTATTTTTCATAATCGATTATACTTTCGATTATTTTTTATAATCGATTACGATTACGATTATCAATAATAATCGATTAATCGATTATCATAATCGATTATTCCCAACACTAATATTTACCCATCCCTAGTTTTAATTTTAGGTATTAAAAATAAAGACAGTTTATTTAAATTTCAAATTATAATACCTATAGTGACATTTTATACTCTGTTTTCATTCTATTTTTATTAGTAAGAACTTTCCTAGAGTTTATTGTCAATGGCCTCTTACATGTATGATGAATGAAAGTTGAAGTTTCAAACACCACATT
>NW_007400804.1:221-363 GCF_000475195.1 Diaphorina citri | reverse complement strand
TGAAGAAGTTTGATGGATGGAACTTTAACTGCAGAGGTCTTATCGTCCCGAAAAGGAAGAGAGACCGAAGACTCGGATTCGGATAGGGTTCTCCAGCTGTTCCGGGAAAAACGATGTTGATTCTAATATCGCAGCAGGAGTA
>NW_007400804.1:0-211 GCF_000475195.1 Diaphorina citri | reverse complement strand
TTCGTTATTATTGCATTCATGTTCATGATGAGGATTGAGGAATGATTGGGTAAGTGTTTTATTATGTTTTAATACCTATTTGGATAAAATTTCTATCATGGAAACTGAACAGATAAAGGAAGATGATTGCTTATAGAAGTGTTCTAAAAAATGTAGTTTAAAGTGTGCAATTTAAAAGAGTGCTTAAAAAAAGGAAAGTCTAGCTAAGTTA
>NW_007400803.1:0-814 GCF_000475195.1 Diaphorina citri | reverse complement strand
ACGAGTGATCGAGCGAAAAGAAGGCGGAAATAATGTGGACAAGAAATTGTCTACGCTGGATGAGAAAGTGTCCAATATTGACTTGAAGTTGAACATCCTCAAGAATCAACTGGACAGCAACATGCTACCACTGGATGACATCAATGCTGAGGCGAGCGAGAAGAAACCTCAGGTAATAACAAACATAGTTCATAAGGTTCATAAATATTAGCTTATTATTCAAAACTTCCTTAAATACTAGTCAACTGACAAGTAAAATCACTCAGTGCGTATAAATATAGGCTTGCACTTATACCGGGTTCAATTCGCGGCATAGTCGAAGTACCCTTCACGAAGTAGCTTGAAGTTAGGGGTGTACCAACTCCGTCTGGTGAGGAGGAATTTGTAATACTGCGACTCCAACAAAAAATAAGGTGCTCCTGCTCCTGACTCCTCAGCTTCACCTATGTAACTGCAGCATGGGGTGTAATAGTTCTATATACTGGACTCCGCACACAGGAATTTCGTCAGAAAAGACCCCATTTCAATGTAATGTAAGTGCAGCATGACATCCCCCATTTCTCTTTCACATCCTCCATTGCATCTGTGTTCAAGAAATCCTGATCTTATTTCTTTTTCACATTCCCCATTTCACTGCTCCTCAGGTGACCAGCTTCATCGAGGTGTCCAAAACGATGACCGCCGAGCTGGACGCCATCCGCAGCAACACGGCCAACATCGACCGCAAGCTCCAATTCCACATCAACCTCGTCTCGGAGAACATCGGCAAGATTCTCCATCAGCTCACGGATGTGCACGAAGCGATTGTAGAACC
>NW_007400802.1:0-814 GCF_000475195.1 Diaphorina citri | reverse complement strand
TTATTTGTTTATTTATATTTTTCAAAATTTCAAAATGGTGTTCAGAACTGGCGGGAATTTGAATTGAATGCGCAAACATATTCAAACCTTTGATATCAAAAGAGTTTAATTTGATGTAAAAAGTACGAAGAATAAAGGACATTAATACAATCTTAAATGTTTTGTTAAAAAACTAGAGGAATTAAAAGACTTACAAAGGGACCTAAATCTAATTAAAGGTCATCCTAGATTTTGTTAATAAACAAAAGGTGTTCTAAATCTTTTGTTCGAAGCTAATCTTTTATTTAAGGAAGTAAATGCAAATCCAACGTAACTAAGTTCCGTTAGGTGCAAATTTTCAACAATATTGATTTGGTCCTATTGTATGTCAGATTGAGTCTACATAGGATCTTGTACCTTCCTAAGGTCCTACATAAAGGACCTAGTGTTTTGTTTTGAAGGGTCACGCCATCGCCAGTAGTACCTACATCATGAGAACACCAACATTCTCTCAGACAGTTAGAACTCTAAAGCAACGTCCACACTGTATTGATCGACTTCTGTCAACTAATGTATTGAAGACGTAACAAACTTTGTTAATCTTATTCGTGTTAAAAAGACAAAAGAAATACTGCTCGCAATTATTTTAAATTGTTTTTTATAATGTAAGATTACCACTTACTTCAACAAATTAGTTGGAGAAGGAAAAAGTACAAAACAACATATAAGCAAAATCAAGCTGCTCAAGATTACCTCAATGTAGGGTAAAACCCCCAATCGCCGACACCTGTTGTAATCGTGGACACCCTACTCGTATTTCTTTAATAATAAGAAA
>NW_007400801.1:0-814 GCF_000475195.1 Diaphorina citri | reverse complement strand
TAATAATAATAATAATAATAATAATAATAATAATAATAAATACATCGAAAAATCGAGTCCGTGTCGGATTTGAACCCCAAAATTCCTAGCATGCAATCCTAATTTCATATGCACAGAGCTGCAAAGGAGCTACAGAGGCTCCATTCCTATGAAATTCTATCAGAAACTCAAACTAAAAATATGTTCGCAATAATATTTACAAACATTTCACAATAATTTCATTATGCCATCGTCAAATACGGTGGTTTTATGAATGGGATAGTTTGGTAAACAATCTCGTCTTATAAAAACCTCAACTTTACATACAAGATCATTTAATTCCACATTAAGCTTGATCATAACATCACCTGCTGAGTTTTTCAAAGTGCCTCCTACTTCCCCCATGTGTTTAGTACTCGTTTTCAAATCATTCCTCTTCAAATTGCTAGTTGTCTCCGAATTGTTTTTATTTGTGCTTTGAATTTGTTTTTTATTATGATTATTTTTATTGCTTGTTTTCTTTTGAACTCTACTGATGATGTTTTGATAATGGGGCCTCTTTTCGCATTAAGGTTATGATTTAGAATCCCAGCTTGTTCTGTATTTTTAAAAGACAACAATCATACAAACCCTTAACGATAACTAAATAAAATTGGATGAACAACGTGGCGCAAAGTATACCAAAAACTATATAAAAAGAGAGGAAGGAATAGACATTCAGTAAAAGCTGTAAAAAAGGCTCACACTACTTTAACTATGGGCTCTATGCAGACAAAATGGAGCAATATAAACTGGAATTAAACATTGGCAATGAACATAACGGTAAAACTAGCAG
>NW_007400800.1:0-814 GCF_000475195.1 Diaphorina citri | reverse complement strand
CACAGCCTCAATTAAGGTGCTGGGCTTGCAATGGTGCCCACTCACAGATTCTTTTGGATACTCTGTATCAGTTGATCACAAAACACCCACTACTAAGAGACAGGTATTAAGCATTATTGCATCCATCTATGATGTTAATGGGTTTTTAAGCCCGGTAATAATATTCATGAAAATATTCATGCAACAAATCTGGCTACACAAAGAAGTGAGCTGGGATACTCCTCTTCCTAATGACCTCCAAAAGAAATGGAACAAGTTTATGAGTGAGATAGGCCTTCTCCAGGAAATAAAAATTCCAAGATTTATTCTTGAAGGTGACTACGACTCAATAGATATCATAGGGTTTGCGGATGCCTCCTGTCTGGCATTTGCAGCAGTCGTTTACCTGAGAATTGTAAAACAGGACAAAATAAAAATCCATCTTGTGCGCGCTAGAACAAAAGTCGCACCTTTAAAGGTCCTAACTATACCAAAACTTGAGTTATGTGCAGCTCTTCTTCTTGCTCAGGTTTGTGACTCATTAGAATTTCTGCTGAAAAAGATTAAAATAAACAACACCTATTTGTTCTCAGACAGTGAGACTGTGTTAGCATGGTTGAAAACCCAACCACATTGTCTAAAACCTTTTGTTGCAAATCGAGTGATAAAAATATTAGAACTCACCGATCCATCACAATGGCGACATGTCTCGTCTGGTGACAATTGTGCAGATCCAGCGAGTAGAGGACAAATGCCATCAGAATTACTCAATAATGAATTATGGTTTTGTGGACCTCCCTTCTTGCATAGGGACCCACAAGAATGGACCCAACCT
>NW_007400799.1:0-814 GCF_000475195.1 Diaphorina citri | reverse complement strand
AGAAAAATTCAGTTGGTCCTCATTTTTCCTGCTCTATGACTTTGAAACATCACCTAAGTAAGCGCAACTGATCTATTATCAAAAGAAAAGCAAAGGTCCTTATGATAAGATTGTACCTTGGAACTGCTTTCGTATTTACTTCAAGGCACATTCTTTTACATCCACGCCTATCCTGCAGGAACGGAAAATTTCGGTTAGTAAATTTTCGCCCTGGCTGGGATTTGAACCCGAGAAAAAGAAAAATTCCGTTGGTCCTCATTTTTCCTGCTCTATGACTTTGAAACATCACACAAGTAAGCGCAACTGATCTATTACCTTGTTGAAACGGATTTATCATTATGCTATTATGAGCCAGTCTAATTTAGCTTGGAGGGTAGACATTTACCTTGTAAGCGCTAGGCCGCGGGTTCGTTCTCGGAACGGCTGGCTTTCTCCTAGCCTATCCTCCTTCTCAATTCCCTTTCGGGACGATAAGACCTCAGCAGTAACAATAAGAAAAAGAAAAATTCCGTTGGTCCTCATTTTTCCTGTTCTATGACTTTGAAACATCACCCAAGTAAGCGCAACTGATCTATTGTAATGTACTACCTAGATGTACCCACTGTATACAAGCCTTGAACAATGTCATCATCATTAACAACAAGTTGCCGAAAAAGTAACTTTAAAAGGTCGAAAATTCAATTTTTAATTGCCGTTCTAATGAAAAAGTTCAAAGAGTTGTGACGTCAGATTTCAGGTCAAAATGCGCAGAAACGCTTGCGCACAAACAAACGAAGCGGGAGTCATGAATTATGACGTCATCGCCTACGGGAGC
>NW_007400798.1:0-814 GCF_000475195.1 Diaphorina citri | reverse complement strand
TATGATTGGTGTGCGGTATAGAAGCTTCCAACATGTTGTATGGAAATGTTGGAAATGTCTGAAGTGTTGTAAGTGTTGGAAGTGTATGATCAGTCTGCGCACTGCTTAATGCGTATTCACCAGGAAAACAATTTGATTACAACATCGCACTCCACTGGGAAATGATACTTTTTCTCTACTGTCGATTTTTTTTTTCCTTTCAATTCTTGGTATAGAAGGAGAAGAAGAAGAAGAAGAAGAAGAAGAAGAAGAAGAAGACAAAGGATAAATATTAAGAGGAAGAGAAGAAAAAGGAGGAAGAGGAGAAGGAGAAGAAAAGGAAAAGAATGTTTAAATAACTAAGAAGTCAGAGCCAGTTTTTGCGATGCATTGGAGCCAGAAGAGCAGAAAAAGCAAATTGAAAATTAGGAAAGTCACATCAAAAAGGAAAAGAAAAATATAGGATAGTTGTTTTATGAATGCAAACGTATACGTACATGTCCTGACCTCCTGACGTATGATATATGTAGGTACATTCGTGCTTACGAAACCACCACCACACCAAAACTATACATAATTGTATCTACATATACCATATTTCATAACTTACTAATCATACAATGATATCACCCAGGGAAATCTGTGCATGGAGGAAAACCAATTATCAAGAAACAAAACGGAAGAGGGGGACACCAAACAGTGGATGGCAAATAGGGAAATGTGATGAAATCAATTTCCCCATCATAAAAACGAAAAATAGAGGAAAATAAAGAAGAAGAAGAAGAAGAAGAAGAAGAAGAAGAAGAAGAAACAAGATGTAAAAAATTCATTGGAA
>NW_007400797.1:0-814 GCF_000475195.1 Diaphorina citri | reverse complement strand
CAAATTCCCAACACGACTCCCGTTTGGAACTTATCTAGAGCAGTAAGGTGCGCTTTGTGTCGATGAAAAAGTCCGAACCGGAAGCAAGGTCAATCCAAGTCAATGTCTAAGGAAATAGGAGGGGTCATTCATTAATATATAGCATTATACAACATTGGAGTCCGGGAACAAAGAGTGAGGGGGGAGGGGGGATCCAGGGCCTTCTCTAGGAACGGAGGTTGAGGGGAGAGAGGGATTTTTTTTTTCGACCTGCAGTTATAGAAATAGCAGTGTGGTCATATTTTAACCACTTCATGGGAAAGAGGAGCTGGAGCAGGAGAAAGAGGAGTGTGTGGTGATGATAGTGGTTGAGGAGGAATACACAATCCTAAGATAAAATGTTGGACAAGCCTCAATGTATCAAATATTGGATCATCCTTTCCCACCGAATCCATTTCCAAGGTCAATGAACCAATGTGAAAGCTAGAAAATGTTTATTAGAAATAACCATGTCATGCTTATGACTGATTCTAAAGGAAATATCGCTGAAGACCAAGGTGGAAAGGTGTAGAATGGATGCGAATGAAAATTGTTCGATGTGCTACATAATTGGCTAATTCTCTTATCTATGAATTTGTTGGCATAATGGGAAAGATTCTCTCTGCGTTTTCGGGACGATAAGAAACTTACCAGTTACAGTTCCTTCTGTCAATGTCTTCCAAAAAAGGAAAAAGAAAGCTAGCCAGTCATTCCTAGGACAAGAACGGTGTTTTCTATGGAGAAAAATCGGACATGGATAAGTGAGTTTGGAAATATTGCTCGACCTGTCAACACA
>NW_007400796.1:0-814 GCF_000475195.1 Diaphorina citri | reverse complement strand
TTTGTGTGGCGGTGATGTTCTGTAAATTCTTATAGAATAGTAGAATACCTCATAGTAATATGTTACTTCTTTTTATCAACCTTTACTACTAGGACCTACTAAGTTTATAACCTACCTTTTTATTCAAATTTATTTTATTTAAGTCAATTATTAGTAATATTCCACAAGCGACTACCATTTTATTTATATTGTAAAATTTAAAGTTTATCTTTAAATAAATTGCCCTTGCCCTATGACGGGTGTTTTTGGGGCCTATTATTATTATTATTATTGAATGCTCTTTCAACCTCTATGTAAAACTTTGAATTATGAAAACCCGCAAAACTTTGACGTTATTTTATTAATGATTCTCTAAACATTATTAATTATTATTCATAACACCAACTCGGCTTTTTTAAGTCTTGAAAAAAAAAGAAGTTTTTTCTCCAAAAACCCAGTTTGAATTTTAATAGAATGAATGCTCTTTCAACCTCTATGTAAAACTTTGAATTATGAAAACTCGCATGTAAGGTATTTGAGACATGTGGCTTTACATCGTTAAAATTCACACCTTCATAAAAAGTCGAATAAATTAGAAAAATAACTCGTCCCCAAAGGCCCTCAGGAAAAAAACAAAAGCTGCAAGATCGTTTCATAAAACTGATTATAATAATTATATTTAATCTGTCTGGTATTCAACATTTTTTTGAACCTAATTGTATGTAAATTTGAATGAATTTAAATTGAGAGTAATTGGATTTTTTGCATCGAAATTAAAATAAAACCTTTTTAAAAAAGCTATCCCTAGGTAGGTAAAATAAAAAAAAAAAAATGT
>NW_007400795.1:0-814 GCF_000475195.1 Diaphorina citri | reverse complement strand
GAAGTGATTCCTTGTACCTAATCATGATAATGATACCTACCTGATGGATTTGCAATTATCCATCTTCACTCATACAACGCATGGTAATAGCTGTGTCATCCCAAACAACAATATGTTGTACAGCAATCAACGTAATCATAATCGATGTCGGCTTTGATATTTTGATCAAATCCATCTTATCCATCGCTATACGACAGTAATTTCATAATTTCTGCCTCTTGGCTACGGGAAGATTGGGAAGACATGCTTAGTGTGAAAGGAAATTCTAGGATTCTGTCTTCTATTTTATTTTCTCCATAGTTTTTTTTCTATCGAATACGATATGTTGTATAAGTTGTGTATTCTCACACATCTGTTGTGGACATGTTGATATGCGTGTGCTCGGCTGGAATTTGCCTGGTTGAGAGGTCGATCGCTACATCATTCGAATAAGTTCCTACATCATCTGGTTATGAACACCTAGTATTTTTATCTTACAAACTTCAACAAAACAACACATTTTTCTTCTTCTTCTTCTTCTTCTTCTTCTTCTTCTTCTTCTTCTTCTTCTTCCCAAGGCACCAATCACATAGCGCTTGTGTGCCCTGCATTTTTGTGTAGAACATATGTATAACTTGTGAAGTTTAGAGCTAAACTTTCAATACATCAGTCAAAATCCTCTATTTCTCTCCACCCTGTAATGTCTGATTGTGTTAAACAGTTAAACTAATATTACATTTAACTTCAATGGATGAAACTTGTGAATCATTTACAAGCCGTAATCCCATTTAACATCAATTTCCAATACAAATCGACGTGTTTTATTTATTTTTTT
>NW_007400794.1:0-814 GCF_000475195.1 Diaphorina citri | reverse complement strand
TCTCGTGCCTTTTATAGTTCTCTATTCATCAGCTATGCACTAGTTGTTTCATGAATAATACTGATGAGTTTATAAATGGATAAGATGGATATAGTTGGATACATAGGTACATTGGTATAAATGTATAAAAGAAGGTGACTTCTTGCATATCACCTATGCGTGTTCCTATGGTTTTAGCTGTTTTAGTGAATATTAGTTTCACAGTTAAGTTAAGCATGTATATCGGTTCGTGTAAAAATACAGAGCATAGTAAATGATATCTGAACTGAACAGATGATTGCCAGGTACGTCAAGCTGTCAAGTGCTGCTAGCCATTTCAAGATGCGCCCAAAGATATATTCTCTTTAATCTGCCATCACCATTCGGCCTAAAGCCGCTACCCCAATATCAACAACTAGGAACTAGGTGATCTTGTGGTCCCCACTGTATGCAATCATGGTCTCAACATAGACTGCATGATGCATTTATTGAAGACATACTATTTCATGTCTTACGACCTGATGTTTGTGAAAAAGAACTACCCTTTCTCCATATCATTTTAGTTTTATCCACATGTGGAATTGATTCTGTATGACTTGGCTAGAGTCTTTTTCATAATATGCAGAACAAATATGAATAAGACAAGACAAAGAGTATCTACTATTAGCCAAGAACATATTGTGGGGTGGGTGGAAGATATAATCAGCCCGTATACAGCAAAGTGAGAACATAAGTAATAACAATAATAAATGAGCATATAAGTACAAACAAAATAATCAAAGTAATGTACTTACACTGACTAGATATGTACATTATGTTATTATATTTCATGCCA
>NW_007400793.1:0-814 GCF_000475195.1 Diaphorina citri | reverse complement strand
TACCTCCCTACTTACTTGCAGTTTCTTTGAGGTTACTTTTTCATACTTGTGTTCAAGAACCAGACAACCAATTTTCTCCAGTCACTAAAAAATATTATCAATGGCTTATCTTCTTGTAAGATTAAAATTATTTATTGTGAGACCATAAGATATTGAAATCGTGAAAGTTCCTAATGAAACAATAAGTTTTCGAGTTTTCATTCCGACAGAATCCCATTGGAAATTGGAACAAGAATTTAGAAAAAAGAAAACAAGAAATTTAAAAAATACCAAGACAAAGAAGCACAAACTTTTCGACTTTTTTCCACCATTAACATTGAAGATATTAAAAGTTCAAGCGTTAAAACCAATGTTGTAAGGGTGTACTTGTTACTTTGTCTGAGCCAAAAGGATAATGAACATCTGAGAGTTAGTTAAGGCTGTAGGCCGCTGTAGTGTGTAGTTTCTCATTAGGGCCAAAGGTCAGGTCTACCCATGTAGGCCGTGCTAATCACAGAAGTCAATAATTGAGGTTAGTCACTGAACCACGAGTCAAAGCATTCCTATTTCTTCTCTTACGTTCCTGTTTTTCCATTAAAATAATTTGAGATTAGGTACATACCTACCTAAATTGAATTATTAAATACTTAATCTACGATCTCAGAATTAATAATATTCTTGGCTTTCATTCTCAGGTTAGGCAACTTTAGGAAAGCACAGAAGAGTGATACTAACTAGTGAGACCACCCTGTATATGTATAATAAGTTGCAAGGGGCATCCGTACAAAATAAAATACACAGAACTAGATGTTGAGAGATTGGAATAAATTTGATG
>NW_007400792.1:0-814 GCF_000475195.1 Diaphorina citri | reverse complement strand
TTCTTCTTCTCCTCTTCCTCCTCCTCCTCCTCTCCTTCTCATAAAATAATGTAAATAAAAATAAAGGCAGAATAATACTGTTGTTCTTCCCACACATTTTGGGCAAAAGTCCTGCTGGATTCAAGGGATGAAAATAAACTCAATTTGGTCAAAAAGGTATGCAACAGGGGGATTGAGAGGCATAAGGGGAGGAGTGGTAACTTTATCTACTTTACTTATACTACAGAAAGTTACAGCCATTATCATAGGAAGGGGTCCATTAACCGTGAGCCCACACGCTTTACAGAATCATCTTCACACACCCACACATTCATTCACACCCACGGAATGTTATACAATGTTGGGAATTTAACACTAAAAAAAACTAGGTTGGTTTCAGCACTTGACAGAAGAACCCCTTCTTCGGCTCAAACCTGAAATGGAGAAGAATTACAAGTCAGACACGGTTGGTCTAGTGTTAATGCGCTTGCTTGCATGCAGAAGGTCGGGTTCGAATCCCACCATCGACAAAAATTTGTACTCGTTTCGATTGCAAATATTTCAACGGGTTACTTTCTGGTGTTCTCGTGTTGACCCAGCACCAAAATTTGTACTCGTTTTTCGATTGCAAATATTTCACCGGGTTACTTTCTGGTGTTCTCGTGTTGACCCAGCACCTAAAATTTGTACTCGTTTTTCGATTGCAAATATTTCAACGGGTTACTTTCTGGTGTTCTCGTGTTGACCCAGCACCTAGAAAATGGGAAGTATTGTGTCTCTTCTCGCCCATCTTATGAGAGGCATACTACGGGATGGGCATGCTACGACACAGACC
>NW_007400791.1:0-814 GCF_000475195.1 Diaphorina citri | reverse complement strand
AATGATGCAGGGGATTACCAAAGTGTCTCATAGCAGCTGCTTGAGCATTGAGATTTGCAGCAAGAGCTTTAGCTCTACCAGCAGGACTATTGGCAAATTTAACAGTAATGGGCTCACTAGCTCCTTCAGGGATTGTACCGTTCAGCTCCTGCATTGCGTGTTCAGCTTCAATGTGTTGATTAAATCTAACAAACCCAATACCTTTAGAAATCTGAGGGATCTCAGGAGTTCCAGAAACAAAAGAACGCACATTTTCACTGGCCATTTTGTCACACAATATTCTGGAAGTTATGATTGTACCATACGGACGGAAGAGATTTTCTAAATCTTCTTGTGTCATATGCTTGGGCAGTCCACTCACATATAAATTTGCCCGCTTTATTGCTTCACTGCTAGGTCTTGCATAGGACACTTTGATGGATTTATTTTGAAGCTTTAGTCCATTCAATTCAATGATGGCTCTTTCAGCATCTTCTGTTCTGTAGTAGTTGACAAATCCATACCCCAAACTTTGAGCTGTTGTCTTGTCTCTGATAAGCTTGCAGCTTTCAACTTCACCTACAGATGAGAACAAGTGCTGCAATTCTTCTTGAGTCATAGTTTGTGGCACATAATTTACGATCAAGTTTGAATTCTGTTCATTGACATCTGACTGAAGCGTAGATCTGTGTGATTGTGTTGTAGTATACATCTCTTCGTGCTTCATCATTTTGAAAATTAATTTCTGTCAACCATCAACAATGAATGATCTGAAATAGCACAAAATGCTGAAGACTTTTAATAAAGTAGAAACCAAGTGAAACCAAGAAATCAA
>NW_007400790.1:0-814 GCF_000475195.1 Diaphorina citri | reverse complement strand
CATATTGTATTTACGATCGAAACATTATTGCTCAAGCCATGATTGACTTTTGCCCCTGGAATGCCTAGATAATAAATGGGCGAATGCTCTTCCCTTTGTGAAAACATTATTTCGTTAGGTACTTAATATAAGCAGGTAGGTATGGAAACTCTTCATAGGTACACAAAAAGCCCACTCCGAGGCTTAGGTGTAGAGGTAAACAGCCGGAAAGGGTGAGTGCCAACATTCAAGAAAACATTTGCGGGGGCGTATTTTATCCAAAACAGATAGGAAGAATGTCTACCCAATCGACGTATTCAGAAAGGTAAGTTTCGGTCATTCGTGATGTAATATTGCTGGCATATGATCAAAACATATAATAACTATGTGACGCATAGAGACGTCATACATAAATGATAATATTCTTGAATGGAACAATAAACAACAACAATGATCAGGAGTTATCTATACCCAATATACCTTATGTACCTAGTCCATAGAATTAATAAATAATTCAGGTAATTATGGGATTTTTGTCTAAATTTTGTTTAAGGATGAGTCATTTTCCCTTTGTTCTAATATCATTTACTCCATCCTATTAATCATCCAGATATTAATCCAGATATTAATCATATCCAGATATTAATCATAATAGATAATTGTTATTAATCACGGCTCCGCGGGCTAGGTATCACAGCATTACTAAGTAGGTAACTACCTACGTCATTGGTAATTCTTCCTTATTTACTACTTATCAATGTTTATTCTTTCATTGCTAATCCAGCCACCAGTCACACAAAACTCTTTCCAAGTAGCTCCTCAGAATCCTTACGAG
>NW_007400789.1:0-814 GCF_000475195.1 Diaphorina citri | reverse complement strand
AGTAATAAAAAAGTAACAATAAAAAAACATGAAATACTTTTTTACCTAATCACTTTTATATCGACGCACCACCGTGCTGATTATCAAACCAAAATCAGTCGTGTGTCGTACTTGCAAGCTAGGGGGAAACATAGTTTTCCTTTCCCTCTTCTGTTCCTTCCTAACAATCTTTTTTTTTCAAGAGGTTTGACAGAGGGAACTGTAACTGCTATGGTCTTATCGTCCCGAAATCGAAGAGAGAAGGAAGACGTTTGACAGGGGGAACTGTAACTGCTATGGTCTTATCGTCCCGAAATCGAAGAGAGAAGGAAGACAGGATAGGAGAAAGCCAGCCGTTCCGAGAACGAACATTATCCCATCAGGATAAACTTACCACTTACCAAAAGTAGTGATTATTTAGTGGCTTCTATGAACAGTCACTCAAGCTCATCAGACTGTAACACCCATATTTATGAACAAAATGCTGGCTCTTAAGTTCGTGCTAAGCATAGTCTCAAGGCATTTGATTGGTCAATTTTGACATGAGACTGATCTAAGAACGATCATTCTTGTTCATAAATACGAGTGTAAGTCAGACCGTTGAAAGGTGTGTTTTGGAAAAAGCTTCCAACTTCTAGATCTCTCACACGGTCTGAAGACTGATCCAACTTCTAGATCTCTCACACGGTCTGAAGACTGATCCAACTTCTAGATCTCTCACACGGTCTGAAGACTGATCCAACTTCTAGATCTCTCGCACGGTCTGAAGACTGATCCAACTTCTAGATCTCTCACACGGTCTGAAGACTGATCCAACTTCTAGATCTCTCACACG
>NW_007400788.1:0-814 GCF_000475195.1 Diaphorina citri | reverse complement strand
ATAGTTCATTATTTTACATAAGAGTTAAATTAGACTGTCAAAATAAATAAATGAATAGCTTCATTAGTTTATCTAAATAAAACTGGAAAGATAAAACAATAGTAAAGAGTTCATTAAATTATTTATAAGATTATAAGATTTAGTTTAGATTGTCAAGATTAATAAATGAATAGTAAATAGTTCATTAGTTTAAGACTGTCGAGGTAAATTAGTTTGTTAAAACTGTCAAGTATCAAGATATGGATTTTGTCACCATTTAGGTACAAGTTTTGACTTGAAAATTTAGTTTAGTTCCTTTATAATATTGTCTTTCTTCAAGTGATAGAGAATGTTGTCTTTATCTGAGTACCTATCTAGGTACTTAATTCAGTAGTTTTTTCCCCTTAATCATATTTCATTTGTGGGTCAAAATTACTCCATTTTTAAGATAATTATGTACCTAATATAGTACAAAATGCCACAGATGAATGTTTTTAAACTGTATTTCACCATTTTACGAATATTGTTCATTTTATAGCATTATCTAGTCTTCCCATCCCTTTTGGGGTGGACGGATGGAGGCGGGGGGTATGGGGGGCCACCCTCATGCTCCACGAGTCCTTCTGTTGGTCCCGGGGGGGTTGGGTGGACTAGTGGTAGTGCTGTCACAATTTAATCTTGTTATAATTGTCATGATAGGTATGTTAAAATTTAATAATAAAGCACAATTATTACTATTACTACTATCAACGTCAGGTTTGACAAAAGCTTCTTCCTCCATAAAGTTTTGGAGGGACGAAATGATTAACCTGTGATTGCATGTGTCAGGGACATA
>NW_007400787.1:0-814 GCF_000475195.1 Diaphorina citri | reverse complement strand
TCACCAACTCACAAGAATTTCACTGTTTACACACTAAAAACTTTCGAGTCCTCTTCTGTCTTTGGATGTCTTTTTTTCTCCCTCCCTTCTTCTCTCTCTTCCCTCCGTTGTAAGGAATCTTCTCTTCCTCTTTCTTTTCCTTAGGTGTCTTTTGTCTCTTCTTCCTCCTCCTTTCTCGTGGTTTTTGTTCTCTACACGAGGTGTATTTTCTTGTTTTCCTTCCCACAACTTTTCTATTTTTATACTCTTCATTGTTCTTCTCTTTGCCTTGGCTTTTTGTTTTGTCTTATCTTCTGGGAATCTCGTCAAGTCGAAGTTATCTGTGTCGAATATGTGGACTAACAATACATAAAGGATCAATCCAGGCTCTTAATATAAACCCTACTGTTACGTTCCTAAAGCCTTTAATAATTTTCACGTTCGGCATCCGTCCCCTAGGGGCGATGTGTCACTCAGAGTTCATATTACCCACTTCTACCCTAATCACTCCTCTCAGATATCTACGCCCTCTCCTTCCCTTCTATTTTCCCGAGGTTCATTGCTATTCTGACCGTCAAGTCTCAAATATTAGACAGCGAAAAATCATTTCTAATACCACAATCATCATTTTCATCTTCTTCTCACTTTCCTTTTTTACTTCGGGCGTCAATACTTCGTTTCTTACTCCTTCTGCCTTCTCCAAAGGAGAATCTCAATCCATCTCCAAAGGAGGGGCCTCTTATTTCCCGATCTAAACTCCTCATTTAGCATTCTGTCCTGTCGTTATTCTTTACTTCCTCACATGGTTTCCGTTATGGGATGTAATGTTTGACAA
>NW_007400786.1:0-814 GCF_000475195.1 Diaphorina citri | reverse complement strand
CAGGTATGCGAATTTTAATTAAACAAAATTAGGAAAACAGGGGAATATTTTGTCCCATGTAATAAAAAAAAAAAATCCCTCAACCTTTTGAAAAATAAACAAAAAAGACCCAGAACGCAAGTCGGACATCTTTTTTTCCATTTTAATACGCAACTAGAAGGTTAAAATTGAAATAGTATGCAAGTTACCTACAGCCATATTTTTCTATTTTTCTTCTCCCAGGTACCTAAAGCAAGATCTAAGGTTCACCAGTCCTTTACAACTAGAATGGAGCTCAGCCTCTCAATGTTCTATACTGCACAACTCCATTCTACATACATACAAGTGGCGTTGGGTTGTGGACGCAGCACAAGGTGTGGTGTCGGTTATAGATGGAGCGGAAGTTCTTGTTACGGATTTCAGTCAAAGCTTTATTCCACCTCCCATGTGTCTGGAACGAGTTCAAAGTCCTGGTAAGGTATTTCGTAACAGGGGTATGGTTGGTCCAACCATACCCCTGTAGAAGGTCCTGGGTTCAATATCCAGAAATGGTTTAAAATAATAATAATAAAAAATGGTGCCAACCTAGTTTGGAAGGTAGTGCGACTAGCCTGTAATCACTAGGTCCCAAATTTGATTTCCGCTCGGTGCGAACTTTATTCTAAAGAGATAAGGTTCGTTCCCGGACCAGCTGACGTTCTCCTATCCTGTCTTCCTTCTATTTTCGCTTTAGGGACGATTTGACCTTTTATAAAACTATAAAACCTCGAAAAAAAATCCAAGAGATAAATTTGATTATAGGTACCGCCTAAAACACAAAATTAAGTAAGTATAG
>NW_007400784.1:0-815 GCF_000475195.1 Diaphorina citri | reverse complement strand
GGCTCTTCGTTTGAGATTTGGAGTGCAGCACTCAGCCTTGGCCTCTTGAGGACAATTGAGTAGCTACCTACATTAATGGAACAGAGATTTGTGGGGGAGTTTTTCCACCGTAAGTCTCCCAAAACTTGTGGTACCCTATCAGTAATCTTTTTCACAGAAAGTGTCACGGTACAAGTTTCAATAGGTAGGTAAGGTATCCTTCAATTTACCTGTTAAGCGCAGTTGTAAAAATAACACTCTGAAATTATGTAATACATTTCGAAAAAATCCTTTGTTTTCAGTGCGGAAATGCTCAGAACGTCTTCTGGCAGCTCTGGAGCAATGCTGGCAAGACTCCATCCTCCTGACCAACATCTGTGAGATTGTCTACCAACATGTGACCAACAAGAGTTTCAACATCTACATCAAGTACTGCTCCAACCAGTTCCATATTGATCGTACGCTCAAATCTCTCAGGTAGGTCGAGTGGATTGGAAGATATACCTTCAGGCATATTCCACAGGTAAGTCGAATGGATTAGAACACATCACATGCCTTCAGGCACACTCCATTTGTCAAGGGTCTCGGTATGAATTGCCCTTGGGACCAATTTCAATTTGAAATTAGTTGGATGGAAGAGAATGCCTCAGGCACCAATTCCACCCCCATAACGTGAAACTAAAGCAAGATGAAAGCGAATCCCGTACACTTATACACAACTTTGTGTGTGTTAATCTTATCTATCTTTTGGTTGAATGAAACTTTCATGAAACAAGTTTCATCAAAGGTGTTTCCATGATTTTTTTTTAATTTCCTATCTGAGCGAAGGGCACGGC
>NW_007400783.1:0-815 GCF_000475195.1 Diaphorina citri | reverse complement strand
CTCGGCTGGGATTGAACCCACGCCCTCCTGTTTACCAGGCGAGCGCCTTGACCACTACACCACCGAGGTAGGTAAAATAGTGGAGTAGTGGACACAGAAGAGCTCGCTTTGAGCTTGCTGACGAAATACAAGGGAGATAGGATAGTGGACACAGAATTTACTGAAGAGAGAGAAGCAATCAATCAAATTTACTGACGGACTGGCCAAAGTTTGGCTTGCCAAAACGACAATTTGGGTGCAATAGTCCTACATACAGGAGTCCGCACACAGGAATTTCGTTAGAAAATTGACATGCTACTCATTTTCCTCACGAGGCTGAGTGGGCCCCGCAACATCCAGTCACGGAATCAATCATTTGATTGATACAAATTTCTTGACCCCGCCGAGAATCGAACCCGGGTCTCCCGCGTGCAAGGCGAGTGCAGTGACCACTACGCCATGGGAGCTGACCCCTCATTTCAATGTATTGTAATGCCAAAACGACACAGCATACTTCTCAGGCAGAATTGTTACATACGCATGGTAGAATATGAACCAACTTTGGTCTTGAAAATTTAGAGCGACCATGAGCCATTCGGACACCAACCACGTGCAAAGTTGCTTAACTTCAGTGATCTATTAAGAACTGGTGCATTCAACATTCAACGTGCTATCCCCGCTAGCTTCCAAGGCGATAAGAGAAGCACTTGGCAACAGTCATCACTTTTTTTTTTAAGAAGTTTGACAGAGGGAAGTACGGAATTGTAACTGCTATGGTCTTATCGTCCCGAAATCGAAGAGAGAAGGAAGACAGGATAGGAGAAAGCCGGCCGTTC
>NW_007400782.1:0-815 GCF_000475195.1 Diaphorina citri | reverse complement strand
AATTCTTCGAATTGGAGGTGATGGCGAGGGAAGGTGACACCTTGGGGTAATCCTGGAGAGGCCAGTTTCTAAAAAAAATCAAAAATCAAATCAAATCTCCAATTCTTTGTGGTAAAGCAGAGCTTTTTCATAACTTTAGTGGATATCACAACATTACTAAGTGCCTCCTTTGCAATCAATTTCCATATTTCAATAATCTTTTTACACTGGTAATGCTGCCACTGGTCGCTACTCGATTAAAGTAGCTACTCAATTGTCCTCACGAGACCGAGTGCACCCCGAACTCCAAGCACAGAGCCGAAAAAAAAACCTCGACCCCGCCGGGAATCGGACCTCCTGCGTGCAAGCCTAGTGTGATACCCACTAGGCCACGGAGGCTACTTAGAAACACACTACCGTTACGTCACGTCATGGGGAGTCAGTGATGTAGTTCAAAGTTGTCCCATAATATTGTAGGTAATTTCGTTCAGGACAGCCACACTAAAATCGCGTTACGTCACGTGACAAGACGTGATGGCAGTGTGTGACAGTGACATAAAAAAAAGGAATTTAAATTGTATGCTTGTCGAAAAGCTTCCATTCATAAAACCTACCACTCTGAGGCTTAGGTGTGGGAGCAAATAGCCCTAAAGGACCTCCTCAGTCGACACAAACTTTAGCCATTTTGCTAAAGTTTTAGACTAGGAGATTCTGTTCTTAAGGTGTGTCCACACATAGTCGACCGGGCATCGATCGATGTCGACTGACACGTCCACACTGCCTCGACAACATATGTAGATTTATTATTTATTTTATTCTTCAGAACAATTCAATCT
>NW_007400781.1:0-815 GCF_000475195.1 Diaphorina citri | reverse complement strand
CACTAGCCAAATTTCACGGTTGATACAAAGTGTAAATCAAATGCCAGTCTGCAATGTGATCGTTTTTGTCGCTCATATCGGCGAATTCGGCGATGGAATCTAACATATACTATTCCATAAAAAGGTATGGTTTTACCGTAAAAAAATATTGAGGAAACTATATATCTAGTTGAAAGCATATTGAAAGTTGTCTGGGAAAACAAACTATAAATAGATGAATAAATGGACAGTATTAGTCGGCCATGAAAAAATGTACCTAAGGTGAAAAAATGTACCTAAGGTAAGTACTTGAAAATATCTTAGGTATTACCTCTGTACTTAGAAGGTATCGGTGTATACTTTTTAATTTTGGTAGGTACAATTTTCCATGGTACAGTCGAACCTGAATAAACATCAGGCCTTAATGCAAGCAGGATACCGGGATAAACGAGGAACAGGATTAAAATCAAGGAAATTATTGCCAGTCCCTTTGGATTCTAGCTTATCCAGGTTCGACTGTACATTTGTCTATGTACAGGGTGTCTATGTCTATCCGCTATTGAAATCGTAGTTTCTGTACAACAGGACTCACACTGTATGTCTACAAAAAAGTCTAAACCAGCAATTCGCAAACTAGGGTCCAGGGGAATCGCGAAAGACTACTAGAGGTTGGGGTAAAGTCACATAAAATATAAGGGGCCCCGGAGCCTTTACGAAAGGAAGGAAGCCGATTAGAAAAAAAAGTTTGGGAACCGCTGCGCTGGTCTAAACTACAGTGGGTATTCACTATTCATGTTTCTTTTTTAAGAAAAGAAAAAAAAAAAAAAAAAAAAAAA
>NW_007400780.1:0-815 GCF_000475195.1 Diaphorina citri | reverse complement strand
TAATACCTACCCATAAAACGTCCTTTCCTCCATTTTAGAGACGGTCTGCAAAAAGCCATTCATTGATATCCTAATTTCGCCGGTCTTTGAAAACGGAGTAACGAACCAGTTGGAATTAATTTGGAGCATCGAAGATTTTATTCCCGGATCCATGGTAAGTCCAAATGTGATGACTTTTTTTCATTATTTTCTTAACACCTTTCTCAGACATTTAATCAAAGAGGAAAAGAAGATTACATAATTATTAGTGAAATAAAAGAAATATTAATGAAATAATATGTACTAGGTATCATGAATTCCTTCCCGAAGCATCATTTTCAAAAAACTTAGCTCATAAATTAGTGATGTGAGAGCTTACTAATACATAACTATTTACAACTGTACGAGTAGATAGCCCGAAACAACATTCTGTTTTCATCTAATTAGGTACTTACCTATCTATTTATGTAGGTACAATGTAATTTGTTATGTGTACATTGATTATTATCAAACATATAGATCTACACCTATAATTGAGGCGTGATCTAGAAGAAGGGCATAACTGCAAAAACATAGGTAGTTTCGGGATAATCGCGTTCAAATTTTTCATTTTCAAAAGAACACAATGTTACAGGGTACACAAAGTTGGCCATAAATTGTCGCAGAAAAGAGATAAAAAGATGATTCTTTCACAGTCGTGTTGAGAACAAAATTTGCTATCCAAAAATACAGACTCCCGAAAAAGGGCGTAAGCGACGTTACGCCCTTTTTCCAGATCACCCCTCAATTAGCTCTCAGTGCAGGGTTCCATATGTGTGAACCTAGCTCCGGACATT
>NW_007400779.1:0-815 GCF_000475195.1 Diaphorina citri | reverse complement strand
TGAAAAGTCCCTTTACTCCCGCAGTCTAAACAAGGTCTTATATATTTCATAGGTGTAGTTTAAACATATGTAAAAAAAACCTTGTTTAAATATTTAAAAAAAGGCTGGTTAGCAAAGTGGTATCCTTACACAAAAGGCCCACTACAAGGCTTAGGTGTAGGGACAAAAAAATCTGGTGTGAACATCACACGACTTTCCTTATCCTATTCAATGATGCTTATTTGAGTGTTCTTTTACCTTACTTTTTACAATGTCTTTAACCGTTTAGTCGGTATAGCTGAAAAACCGCAAAAAATTTTTTTAAAAGTTTTTAACCTTTTTATTGTGTATAGAAAACTTCCCAAAAAAAAAAAAAAAAAAAAAAAAAAACAAAAGGTTGAAACTCGCCAAAAAGCGATCAAAATACGACCAACCGCAGCACCTATCTTAACCAAACGCTATGTGTTACATTCTTGTCTCATTTGTGGTCTACATACCAAATTTCAAGTCTCTAGTTCATACCGTTCCCAATATTATTGAATTACACCGAAAACCGCAAAAAGCGGTAAAATGCCGCCAACCATTGCAGCGATCTTAACCAAAAGTTCCGTGTCGCATCTTTGTCACATTTGACAGCTGCATCCCGAATTTCAAGTCTGTAGCTCTTACCGTTCTCGAGATATTTTGTTTACAGACAGACACACACACGGACCAATGGCTGAAACTTTGTATTTAGGCTCTGGGGACCTCAAAACGTTTTTTGGCACTAAAAACTGACCATCGAAAATTTGACCCAATTACATTACTTTCCTTCCTATAGGATAAGGAAAGTAAAA
>NW_007400778.1:0-815 GCF_000475195.1 Diaphorina citri | reverse complement strand
CTACACATTTTGGAGTAGTGGCCTGTT
This sequence comes from Diaphorina citri, assembly GCF_000475195.1. NCBI lineage: Eukaryota > Metazoa > Arthropoda > Insecta > Hemiptera > Psyllidae > Diaphorina > Diaphorina citri. The sequence goes on along the minus strand of NW_007400778.1, from coordinate 788 downwards.
TTACCGCAACTGTTACATTTGGCTTTGCTTGCTGGACATTTTTCAGCCCAGTGTGCCAATCCACACCTTTGACATCTAGAATTTGTATTAGAGTTGTTATTTTGTTTATTAGGCTTTGTCATTGAAGGTTGTTTGAATGAGGAACTTGACTGCCTCGGTGGATGATGGATAGCAAACATAGATTTTGTTTTGTCTCGGGACATTTCTATCGTTCTAGCCAAATCAAATATCTCATTTAGAGATTTTGAGTCATCCTCTAACAGTCTCTCCTTTATGTGGGAGTTTTCGTCCAAAAGCCCAACAATGAACATATCCTTCACTAATGAGTCCTGGAGCTCACCCAGCTCACATGTGGCTGAAAGGTTTTTTAGGTTAGTGAAGAACATTTCCAGGGATTCCCCTGGCAGCTGCCTCCGAGAAAGAAATACATTCCTTTCTAAGGATAGATTCTTCTTTGGTGAGAAGTATTTGTCAAACAACTTAATAACATCTTCTAGTTTTTTACCTGGTGCCACATTGAAAGACTCATAGATCTTGACGACTTCTGCTCCTAGGAGATGCAATAATATTGCTATCTTTCTGGACTCTGTCAGCTCATCTTGTCTTGTAGCTACCATGTAGTTGTTGAACTGGAATTTGAAAAGTTTCCAATTCTCAAACTGTTCAGCCCCACTCAATCCCTTCAGTTTGATAGCAAAGTTACCAGGAAGGGGTGCACTGGGAACAGTAGTGCTTGTTTCTGTCTTGCTCATAATCACTGGTTTTAACTGCTGCTAACATTGAAAAAA
>NW_007400777.1:0-815 GCF_000475195.1 Diaphorina citri | reverse complement strand
TCGCAATATTACAGTTTTTATTTCAGTTTAGTTTAAAATTGCACACACTTAATAAGGCCCATCGCAAATTGGAAGCGTATAGTAGAGCGACATTTTAGTACCGCGGAGTATCCTGAAAATCAAAACCTATGAAAGAGCGACTAATATTACGCTCCCAATGTGTTGTAAACCTGAAGTTGAGTCCACACAAAGTCGTCGGCCGTCGCGTCGATCGACGAGGTGAGTCTATGTTGTCGAGGCAGTGCGGACTGTTTCAGTTGACATCGATGGATGTCGATGGACACAGCTTTATAGGTGTAAAATGCATAATTATGAGCCAGAGGCTCGATGATAAATATTTTGCAACATTGAAAACATAAAGATGACTCCAAACATAGACGGCCGGTCGACTATGTTTGGACACATCTTAAAAAAAACACACAAAAGTCCAGCGCCGTCGAGAGTGGTCTGTGCCTGGATGAGTGGCCGATAAGGCATGATTATTACGTGCTGGAATTAAAAAAAAGTAATAAAAAGGTAACGCCAACGTTACGTGGTGTTCCCAAGCGGTCACCCATCCAAGTACTATCCACGCTCGACGTTGCTTAACTTCAGTGATCGGACGAGAACTGGTGTATTCAACGTGATATGAACGTTGGCGAGGAAGAGAGAAATCATTCTCCCTAATAAAGACCATAATCTAATCCTAATCGTTTACCTGGCAGGTGATGAGGGATTAAAACGTGTTTGTGACGCCTCACAATGTGATCAGCTGATAGATAGAAGAGGGGTCTTCAGATTAAAAAAAATTGCCCTCCCCTCTCGCCAACGTTCAT
>NW_007400776.1:0-815 GCF_000475195.1 Diaphorina citri | reverse complement strand
AAAAACAATAAAAAAAAAAAAAAAAAAAAAATGCAGTTCCCGAAGAATGGATCTTGGGAAAAAAGTTGAAGAAGTCAATTTGTAGTTAATTCGCCTGCAGTGAGTTTAGTCCTTCATGGGACTCCAATAAAGTAATAGAAGTTAGATGTAAAGTAACTCTTTTGGAGTTCAATAATTGACTCATGAAAACGTGAAACTTGTCAATGGTACGAGTATACAAATACCCATAGGCATAATTCAACAGGGCAAGAGGGGAAAAAATTTCTCCTTCTGGGGGCAAAAATATCCACCTCACTAATCTCAATTCTTTTTAGGAGAGGCGTAAAATCTCCATGAACTAAAAGGGCTTCGAAATCCCCTCCCAAAGGAAGAATATAAATTCTAATGAGATGGGATATTTAAATTATGTAACACTTAAAATAATAACATTCGAGGCAGCTCGATAACAAAAAGAACCTCAGAAAAGATTACGACAAAGACCTCCAACCATAACACAATATGGTTTAAAGTTCGATTTACGAACTAAAATGTCAAAATAAGTGCCTATCTGGGCAGCCCACAGATTTTTGAAACAATGTTTTGGGGAAATCATCAAAAAATTAATCAAGAGAGTAGGTGTTCTTTAGGGTTTGACATCCTGGATTTTGAAAAATATGACAGACTTTATTCATTCAATTCGTTATTCAAACGGATGTAAAGCTAATTTTAATCTGATACCTATTGGAGAAATCTGTTCTACCATGATTATGCTTTTCTCTTGAACACAAAAATAAAAGCAACATTAATTAAACGAAGCTAAATTGATCCGAAGGTGA
>NW_007400775.1:0-815 GCF_000475195.1 Diaphorina citri | reverse complement strand
GAGAGGAGACCTTGACACTTTCAGTGACGGAGGTTGGAGATGAGATATTTTAAGCAAACTCTGAGTATTTTTACTCTATCCAAACACTAATCCTTTATGGTACGTTTAGCACCATAAAGTAGTTGATCTTTAATATTATTCATAATAATTCAAATTTTATTCTACTTAAGGAAAATTAAACTAATAAAAGAAAGGAAAAAAATTGAAGTCTAATTTGTTTTCCGTTTGCAAAAATTGTTTGCACAAAAATAAAAATGTTATTACCAACTATCACGAAATTAAAGGGGAAAATGCATTATTAAGACTCATTAAACAGTAGTTCAAGAAGAAGACGAAGAAGAAGGAGAAGTCCTAAAAACTTTAATGAAACATTTCTTTTGTACACATTAATCTACGAGTAATAATATTTATACTACCTATATATTTTGAATATATTAGGTAAGTACCTCAGATCTGATAATAAAATTACACCGAGATCCACCAGCAAGGATTTCCCGTTTTCCACAGACAAAGATAAAACAAATGTCTGCCTTTGGAAAACAAAAGTCGGAAGCTTCAATTTTAAATCCAAAGATAGCAGCACTCGTATAATAAAACCGAGAAAAGTCGAATGAAAAGTTCCACAGATACCAGTACCACGTGATGTCCAGACATCCCGTCTTTAGACCGACCACAAGTTGTCTAAACCAAGGGATCCGTCAAAAATTGAAGTCCGTCGGAGATTTGCTTTGTGGAAACACATCTGGAAAAGAGATCAAGGAAGTACCTTCCAAAGAAGAAAATAAAGAATTAAGACTCCTTTGAAAGACCATAAA
>NW_007400774.1:0-815 GCF_000475195.1 Diaphorina citri | reverse complement strand
CACTAATGCCACTATCATAAATTTCAAATCTCGGAGAAAGCAAAGCGCGAGCTCACGACGAAACTTTCTTTTGCCAACAACGATAATGATCAGCAGAACTCACCTAAATTCCGCTAAAGACTTCATTAGATATTAATTAATTACAAGCAGCCTCCAGCTGTGAGCTTTGATATGCCACGGACTTTATGTTTTATGATGACTCAGTCTTCTGGAATTTTGCTTATCTTTTGCTCTTACGGGACGAGACTTGTAGACGTCTACATACTCTACGTATTAGTAAGTCTGAAGTTATGCCCACACATAGTCGACGGCCGTCAATCGACGAGGTGAATCTATGCTGTCAAGGCAGTGTGCGGTTTCAGTCGACATCGATCGACGGCCGTTGACTATTGTGGACACAGCTTGGGGCGCGATGCACACTAGTGAAACGCGTTTCACGAAACCCGTACTCAAGGTTAACACAGAGCAGTGCACACTGGTGAAACCGAGTTTCATGTAACTCATTGTGCACTGACAGATAAAATGCGTTTCATCAGTGTGCACTGCTCCTAAGAGCCTGTTCCCAGCTCGTTCACCTATATTTGCTAATTTGGGTACAAAATGTTCTAGTAACCAAGAGAAGATACGGAGGTGCCCTCGTATTACGAGAGACCTCGTATACCTACATACAAAATTATATGCAATAAAATTGATAAAAGAGATAGAAAAAAGTAACACACCTCAACCTAATGATTATGAAAACATCACGAATAAAAACATGGATGTTGTATGCAACAACTACGAGGAATAGGAACACGTTCAAATGTAAAATGTTG
>NW_007400773.1:0-815 GCF_000475195.1 Diaphorina citri | reverse complement strand
GAGATATTGGGAAAATCCTACAATGCTGCAGTGAGCACCAAAGTTGTGACATAATAACACAAAGAAACGGCATTTACAATGATTAATTCCTTCTCATTAGTATAGGAAAAAGATCTAATGTTCAATTCCTTTGCATTAGTAAACAACAACAGTTTTATGTGTATTTATCTTTTTTCGATTGAAAGCTTGAAAATAGGCTAGTCTCTATTTTCGCTCGCTAACTTAGTACTTTTCTTCGCGTGTGGCACAAATGTGACAGGCGTCTTAAATACAGGATAGACAGGTAATAAGGGAGTTTGTTTTGAAGCTTGAATAGAATTATGTCAGTCTTTGACCTTTTCAAATTGAATAATGTACTGGAAATAATTGGTCAGAAAACAAAATATAGCATGCACCTGTCATAAATATCCAGGATATCGACAGCCTAATTGGTAGGTAATTATTATTAAGAAAGAAAAAAATCGTTTTGAAAAATGTCACAAATGGGTTTTTTGATTTACTCTCACAACTCGCTAGTTCCCTTGTTTGTTCCGCTGTAACTCGCGATTGCCTGGTCCAATTTTGATTAAATTTGGCCTCATAGCTCATACACTAAGTCCTCGGTTTTGTGAATCCTGGGATACTGCAATCCGGTTTTCACCCACTTAGAATCCGTTTTGCCTATCCAGGATTTTATTATCCTGCTAGAAGCAGGATAGAGTCCGACTTTTTCGATCCTTGGATTGTTTTGGGGTTGAGCAATCGGGATTCTAAAGGGGTTGGGATAATTTGGTTACTAGGTTGGCTGTAGGGGCAATAGCCCCAAAAGATGGGTT
>NW_007400772.1:0-815 GCF_000475195.1 Diaphorina citri | reverse complement strand
TAGAATATACCTTGTTTATCCTGCCAGAATGAGACTGAAAAGTCCCTTTACTCCCGCAGTCTAAACAAGGTCTTATAATTATATTTCATAGGTAAAGTTTACAGATAAGTTTATAAACCTTGCTTAACTAAAAAAAAAAAAATACAAAATGTTTGGTGATAAATGTGTGAGGATGTACCTTAGCATCAGTGGTAGGTACTATCTACAATAGCTCTGCTTATGCAAAACATACGAGTAGTTACCTACCTTTAGAAAGATTCCCTGCTAAGACATGTCTATTACAGTTTGCATTGTCGATTGAAAACAAAGGAAATTCACCTTACCTTGTTTTTAACAATTCAAATGGCTTCAGCCCAGACATCCGCAGTTCATCAGACGTTGCATGGCTGCTCCTTCATGATTCAGCGATAAAAATACCAAAGGACTTACGTATGTCTATTGATAAAATAGCATTGGTGCTGCTTGAATACCTACCTATATCCAAGGAAGCTGTGTACTGTTTTGACAAATATCAATAAAACTTCATTGTGTTTTAGGCACATCCACTAAAACTTAAATCAAGGGTAGACTCCCCCATTCGTCGGATCTCCTTGAACAAAATTCTTGAATAAAATAGTAACAACAATATTGTGGCACTAATGAGAAAAGGGGTACAGCAGGTACCTAAGTATTTTGGTAATCAATAAAATATTTGCCTTTTAGGTATATTATGCTTTGGAAGAATGAAATTCATTCCACACATGCTGGGATATTTATAATAATAATAATAATAATAATAATAATAATAATAATAATAATAATAATAATAATAATAA
>NW_007400771.1:0-815 GCF_000475195.1 Diaphorina citri | reverse complement strand
CATTCCGTATCATCTGTTTAGCTCTGTTCCGAGCTGACGTATAATGGTGAAAGTGAGTAGATGACTTGGTGAGCGCAAACTTACGTCTAGCACGGTCCCGACGATTGAGCATGTGTTTAATCTCATGGGACATCCAGGGGGCAGGCCTCTGTTTCGCCATGAATGTGCGAAACGGGGCGTGCTTGTCTTGTTTGTTTTGACTTGTCTTGTTTGTCTTGTCTTGTCTTGTCTTGTCTTGATTTGTCTTGTCTTGTCTTGTCTTGATTAATACGACCTGTCTTGATCGAAATCGCTCTAATGTACTATCTAGTAACTAGTTATTAATGTATATTTGATTGAAAAATCTATGTATAACTGTTTTAAGGTCTCATCAGTCGTGCTTGATTTACCGGTGATGTCACGCATTACAATAACATTATGCCATGACCCGGCTTTTTGAATTGGATACTATCTGAACCACAATCTGTCTTCGATACAACATTTTTAGCTAAAGGCAACAACATTTCTAGCTAAAGGCAACAACTGTGTTTTCAAATAAAAGGCTTCGGAAGCTAAGATCAATAGGTAATAGAGACCGTCTCGTCAGTGAATACCTATTTTCCAATTCTTGATCAAGAATATGAGAGGACACGCACAAACGAAACGTCAGAATTAGAAGGAACGCTACGGTGCCAAGTTTTAACGCAATGAATTTGCATTTAGAATGTCTGTCTGTCTGTCTGTTTGTTTCAACTTAAAACTCTCGAACGGTTTGTCTGAGTTTGTTGAAATTTCACAATTGAGTTGAACACATCATAAAGGGCATTCTCTCATTT
>NW_007400770.1:0-815 GCF_000475195.1 Diaphorina citri | reverse complement strand
GCACACTTTACACATAACTCTTAGCAACCTGGTCCGGTGCAACATATAATAGAACAAACTATTCTACTCGCTTACCAATAGGTCAACAACCGTACTTGGTATTACAACCTAATGGACATTGATCTTCTTTTGAAAATCTCTTGGTTACCTGGGGGACACTCTGCATAATGGCTTCAGTTATAAGCACTAAATAAGGTTCGCAAGAGAGTATTATGACAGCAAGGTGCATTTTAATATCAAAATCTTGATGACCATTTATAGTCAATGCACCTAGTTAGTGAGTGCACTTGTGTTTATAGAAAACATGCATAACATTGAAATCCTTGCAGTCCTTTCCGAGATAAGTGTTCGTTTATGAATCAGAGTAACCGTTTCATCATTGTAATCGATATGTCCGTATGTTTTAGATTTAGGAGATAGTTTAAACCTGAACCATCTGGATTCTGGAAGTACGTTTACCTAATCGAATTCCAGTTTAACGTGCTCTCACTTCGTTCCAAATAATTAGAAAAACAACGTAATTACTGTCAATGTATTGCTTTAATATACTCAACTCATGTTTACATTGGCCAAGAACGTGTTTTTTAGGAAGTTATTATATGTGCTGGCAAAGAGTAGTGGCCAAAGGAGACAAAAATCGCAACTTATGCAGTATCTGTGTCAGTTATGAGCAGGAGCCAGTCAAGATCTTGCTGCTTCTTGTTCAATACAATGGTATCAGCCTACCAGTCATTATCAACAAGATATTAATGATGACTTATGACGTAATGTTCATATTGGTTGAAGGATTGGAGAGATGTTTATTCCAGGAAATA
>NW_007400769.1:0-815 GCF_000475195.1 Diaphorina citri | reverse complement strand
TGGCGTACGACAGGACCTCTCAGTCGTACGTCGTACAATAGGGTGAAAAAGTCGTACAAATACGACTATAATCGTACGTGTAACATCACTGAACAGTAGGCTACTACTATATTATTGTGGTCAATTCTCAAATTATATTGAGGATAAAATTCCATACCTCGGCTGGGATTGAACCCACGCCCTCCTGTTTACCAGGCGAGCGCTTTGACCACTACACCACCGAGGCAGGTATAAAACACCACCGAGGCAGTAGAGTCCTTTAACTGATTAAGTCATCCGTCTTTTCTGCCCCCTATTTTTCGGATTTTCCCTGGGCTTTATTTCAATCAGCTCCCTCACTTGACCTCTTGAGGCAAACAGCTAAACCCGAGACAACCATTTTGGAACCCAGACATTTTCATAAAACCGGCCTTAGGTTTCAAAGAAATTGGTTTGTGAAAAATGATGAAATATGACGTAGGAGCCCACGACAGGCTTCGATTTGATCTTCCCCGCTACAATTTCCTCACCAATCTCATGATTTGATCTTTCTATGAATCTATGAAATTTCTCATGATTGTCATGAATCTGATGATTGTCATGAGATTCATGAATTTCAGTAATAAATACCTAGTTCTCTAAATCAAAAACTGTGAGAAAATGGCCAAAGTTCCCCTTCGTCCAAAAATCGGCCTATGAAAGGAAGAAGATTATTTTACAGGTCACGCCTTCAAAAAAATTCTCTAAAGGCCCATACCAAATTTCGTACTTTCCTGAAAAAATAAAAATAATAAAAAATACAGCTTTGATGACGAAAAAAGACAGGAAGAAAAGGA